>NC_056725.1:1864714265-1865014265 GCF_019279795.1 Protopterus annectens
CAGAGAGCACCACGACGTTACCAGGCTATAATTCACACCACACCTTTCAGCCACCTAACCCGGAACGAAGCACTAAAGGTGGAGGCGTGTCCATATTCATTAAGGATATCCACACCTCCAGGCTAGTTGCACAGCATAATGCGTCCGAGATTATCCAACTGCAGCTAACTCTGGGCAAGACCGCAATCCAAATTGTAGCTTGCTACAGACCCCCCACCATGTCCCAGGATTCCCACTCGTCATTTCTTGATACACTGGAAAGTATTAGGGTACAACCCAACATCCTAATAATGGGAGATTTCAACTACCCCACCATTAACTGGGAAAAATACTCCTGTACCAACTGTTTTGCTCAACGTTTTCTGGAATTCATAAATTCCAATGCCTTGGATCAACTTATTCACACCCCCACCAGGGGCAGCAATATCCTAGACCTGGTCATTACCAACATGGGCAACCAGTGTTCCACAACAGAGATCAATTCCTCGTTTGTCAGATCCGACCACAAGCTAATCACCCTAGACATCCACATCCCACCTCCACCCCCAATTATGGAAACCACCATAAAAAACTTCTCCAAAGCCAACTTCACACTTCTTAAGACAGAAGTGGCAAACTTCATGGCACCCATGCAGACGGGCAATAGAGGTATGACTGCTGAATCCTACACAAATGCACTTTATAAGCACTTACACGAGTGCATGGATCATGCTATCCCTAATAGAAGTAAGATGCTATCCTCCAAAAAAAATAGCCATTCTGGTGGTCCTCTGCCATAAACAAACTCTACAACAGAAGAAAGAAACTGTTGCAAAAAAGAGTAAAATCCCATGACTGGAGGAACTCCCTGGTCAACCTCAGTAAGAAGCTGAGATCCCTCATAAAATACTCCAAAGCTAGTTACGAAAACAAAATTGCCACTGACTCTAAAGACAACCACAAAGCATTCTATAGGTATGTCAAGAATCTCAATCGCAACACTCAGATCTGCTCTGAGTTACAGCACAATGGAACTAAATATACAGAACCAAGTGATATTGCCAACATCCTGGCAGATAGGTTCAGTGCTAACTTTACCCCCCCTCACCCTCTAGAGGGCCCATCTCTTTACCAGAAGAATGCAAAGTTCCTGTAATCACGGCTGCACAGGTAAAAAACACTCTCCAAAGCCAAGAACACAGCATCCATGGGACCTGACAATATCCCAGGCTGCGTTAAACATGAACTACAGAATGAACTGGCACCCTATCTAAGTACCATGTTCAATCATAGCCTCACCTCAGGCTTTGTGCCCACTGAATGGCGCACTGCGATGGTTATCCCACTCTACAAAGGGGGAGCCACGACGGACCCCGGGAGCTACCACCCCATTAGCCTGACTAGCCTGGTCTGCAAGGCCATGGAATGTATCATCATGGAACTCCTAAACAAAGACATTGGTAATCTCCAAACTCTGGACCCTACCCAGTTCGGGTTTGTAAAAGGCTGCTCATGTCTCCTAAACCTGATAGACTTCTTTAAAGCAGTCACCAAAGCCATAGATGAGGGTAAGGTGGTTCACACAGCTTATCTAGATCTCGGCAAGGCTTTCGACACCATCCCCCACTCTGGAATTATAGATAAGCTCACTAAACTAGGTATAAATCCCTATGTCACAAGATGGATTGCCAACTGGCTCACGGACAGAACCCACACTGTAAAAGTAGCAGACTCCAAATCCGACTTCAGACCTGTGACAAGAGGAGTACCACAGGGTTCAGTCCTGGGTCCTCTCCTGTTTGGTATCTACTTCCCTGAAGAACAGGCTAACACAGAAGGTCTTTGGCTAACAAAGTTTGCAGATGACTGCAAACTAGGAGCCATAATTGAAACTCCTAACGATGTGAACATACTACAAAAGGGCCTCACTGAGACAGATGCCTGTTGTCAAAGCCTTAGCCTGAAGCTCACTGCCAAAAAGTGTATTGTCATCCCCTTTGGTAAAAACTCTGTACCCATGAACTACCACATAAGTGGTAGTCTACTTAACGTCGAAAGTGTGATGAGACCTTGGGACTCAGGTGGACAGTAGTCTCTCCTTTGATAATCACATTGCCACAGTGGTCAGGAAATCCTTCTACGTGGCTCACCTCATCACAAAACATTTCTCATCCAGAAAAAGAGGTAATTGTTCCCCTCTACTCATCACTCATTCGACCCATTGTAGATTACAACGCCCCTTTTGTTATGTACCTCACAAGACATCTACAACAACTGGAAAGGTCACAGAAATACCTAACAAAGAGGATTACTGGCGTCAAACAGATGCCCTACGCAGACCATCTCAAAAAACTCCAGCTTTACTTCGTCGCATATCGCCTACTCAGAGACAATCTCTGCCTAACATACAAAGCTGTGTAAAACCCAGAGCTGTTGGACATGCTCCACTTAAAGAAATCCCAATCCCTCCGAGCTACATGCTCTAGGGACCTAAACTTTGTCACCACAATAAACAGAACATGCTGGAGGATAGATTCCTGTCCCAGAGACTTCCCATACTCTGGAACAGACTACCTATCTATGTCAAACAGAGCTCCTCATTAGCACTCTTCAAAAAAAGTCTTGATGATTGGATGGGAAATAGGAAATTCACCCCAGGGATCACTTTTGTGGCTCTGCTCGACAGGGGCACAGGAAAATAATTTTCTTGGGTGGTGAAAGCCAGGGTACCTTTTTGGCTAGGCTTATATAGGCCTTAGGGCTAATAGCGTAGTACCTACCTATGAACCTATGAAAACTACTCCTGTAACAATACACTTGCCCAACGCTTTCTGGAATTTATTAATTCCAATGGCCTGGACCAGCTCGTTCTTACCCCCACAGAGGTGGATAACTTCACAGCACCCATGCAAAAGGAAAATAGTTGCATGACCTCCAAATCATACAGCAGTGCACTGTACGAACACGCACACAAATGCATGGATCTCGCCATACCCAATAGAACTAAGATGCTTTCCTCAAAAAAAAGGAAGCCATTCTGGTGGTCCCCTGCCATAAAACTCTACAACAGGAGGAGGAAACTGATGCGGAATAAGGTAAAGTCCCAAGACTGGAAAAAGTTCCTTATCAGCCTCAACAAAAGGTTGAGATCCCTCATCAAATCCTCTAAAGCTAACTATGGAAACAGAATTGCAGGAAATAGTAAAGGCAACCACAAGGCCTTCTATAGTTATGTAAAGAATCTCCATGGCAATACCCAGATTTGCGTTGAGCTTCTGCACAATGTCACCTCCTATACCAAGCCAACAGATATTGCAAATATACTAGCGGACAGATTCAGTGCTAACTTTACCCCCCCCCCCCCAAAGGACCAATCACAATACCAGTAGATTGCCAGGCACCCAGTATTACTGCTGCAGAGGTTAAAACAGCACTGTCCATGGCAAAGAATACAGCTTCTGTGGCACCTGACAGTATCCCTGGCTTTGTTCTACATGAACTACCGAGTGAACTGGCACCTCACTTGTGTGCTCAGTTCAGTCACAGCCTCACCTCAGGCTTTGTCCCTACCAAATGGAGCACTGCAACAGTCATCCCTCTCCACGATAGAGGAGTGACTACAGACCCCGGGAACTATCGCCTCATTAGCCTGACTAGTCTGATATACAAAGCTATGGAGTGCATCATCATGGACCTAACAAACAAGGATATAGGGAATCTCCAAACTCTGGATCATACGCAGTTTGGTTTTGTGAAGGGTAGATCATGCCTGCTCAACTTGGTTGACTTCTTTGAGTCCATCACCAGAGGTGTGGATGAAGGTAAGGTGGTTCATACAGCCTACCTTGATCTGGCCAAGGCCTTTGATACCATTCCCCACTCAGGAATCATAGAAAAACTTACTAAGCTAGGCATCAACCCCTACATCACTGTTTAAGTTGCAAACTAGCTCATATAGAACCCACACTGTGAAAGTAGCTGATTCCAAGTCAGACTGCCGACCAGCCACAAGTGGAGTTCCATAAGGGTTCGGTCCTGAGTCATCTCCTGTTTGGTATCTACTTCTCTGAAGTCCTGGCCAACATGAAGGGATTGGCTGACAAAGTTCACAGATGATTGCAAGTTGGGAGCTATTATTAACTCCTCAAGTGATGCTGACATCCTACAGATAGGCCTGAATGAGACCTGCTACTGGTGTCAGAACCACAGCCTTAAGCTGAATGCCAAACAATGCGTCTTCATCCTCTTGGGAAAAACCCGGTTCCTTTGAATTTACCACTTTGATGGTAGTCCACTGAACACAAAAGGCGTTATAAGAGATCTGTGAACACAGGTTGACAGCAACCTCTCTTTTGACCATTACGTTGCCACTGTGGTCAGAAAGTCCTATGTGGCACATCTCATTACTAAGGGTTTTGAATCCAGGAAGAAAGAGGTCATAGTCTCCCTCTACTCTTCCCTCTTTAGGCCAATCATCGAGTACAATGCCCTATTTTACATGTATCTCACTAGACACCTGCAACAACTGGAGAGACTGCAAAAGTACCTCACAAAGAGGTCCCTAGGCCTTAAACACTTGTCCTTTATGGACAGACTCAAAAAAACTCCAACTATTGTCCGTCTCATATCGCCTACTTAGAGGCGATCTCTTCTCGACTTACAAAGCCATGTCTGACCCAGCTCTGTTAGAAATGCTACATCTAAAGAAATCCCAATCCCTCTGCATCACACGCTCCAGAGACCTCCACCTCATTACCACAATCAACAGAACATGCTGGAGGGACAGGTTCATAACCCAGAGACTGCCCATGCTATGGGAATAGACTTCCCATACATGTTAAGGAGAGCACCTCAGTGGCCCTCTTCAAGAGAAATCTTGATGAGTGGATGGGAAATAGAAGATTCACCCCGGGGCTCACTCCAGTGCCTCTACTCGACAGAGGCACTAGGAACTAAGGTTGGGTGGCATGATGTCAGGGTAATCCTATGGGCTAGGCTTGTAAGGGCTCCAGGGCCATTAGCCTACTACACACCTATGAACCTATGAAGGGGTGCCACTCTGGAATCGTGGCACCCCATTATTTGGACCCCAAAACTAGGTAAAAAAACGAGTAATTCAGTATGGTTGAGAGGTGTGCATAGGCCTATAAAAGCTGCCATATTAAAGCAGGCCAGTATCTTCATTTTATATTTCACATTATACATGGCCAAAGCACTGATAAGGATGAAATGTGCTAATGGTGTGTGCAGAACATTTGGTCCAAAAAAAAGATTTTGTTTAGATGATACAAGTCTGGGGAACCAAGGTTAAAGAGGTGTATAGAACTTGTAGGAAGTTTACAGGGCTCTGTTATTATGAGAGATACTTTCCAATCAGAAGTCAGTTCATTTGAGATACTATGAAGGTTGACTGTAGCAGTTCAGTTTACATACTTTGGATATTGAGTACTGAAGTAAGTTCAAATGTTCAGTAGTTTAAATATTCAGAAGTCAGTTTAGATACTCAGACGATTGAGTACAGATATTCAGAAGTCAGTAAAAGTCCAGAAACTACAGAAAAGAGTTAAGTTACTACATCTAGCACCACCGTATGCTGCCACTACACAGTAAACAAAATGTATCAGACCTACAGTGTGTGCAGATTTTTATTCTAAATGTGTGCCAAATCTTCTTGTACCAAAGGCGAAGCTGAGATATTTAGCACGTTTATTACACCTCTGGGTAATTAAAAAAATACATTCAATCCAGTTTTTGCAATGGCATCCAGTGTGAATGGGGCTGGAGGAAAATATTGACTGTTAAAGTGAGTCCCAAAAACCCATAGCAACCCTGCAAATCTACAGCTGTTCATCAGCAGACAGACTGTATATGCTTTGCAGAGCAGCATTTTTCCTTAACATTATTTCAGTAAAAATCTACTGTAACGTACTGAAAAATTTCAGAATCACCCAAAAAGGAAATAGCCCTACAACGTACCAGTGTCGAGGACATTGTCCAGTTAACAAGTCTGAAAACTTCAGAATCCCCAATGACAATGACAGACCTTCAAGTTTCCAGAGTGATGTTGAGGAGGCAAGGGAATCGTTGCATAAGAAAGTTCGCAATAAGTAAATAACATTGGTAAAGCTAGCTCCATATATAATGCCATAACACCCTTAAACAGTCTCAGTTCCTACTACCTGCCCACCATTTTGCCCCACCTTTTCAGCCAAGTGCTCCCAAATTGCTATATCCAGTGCATTTTGAGTACTAAACAAAGCTTTTTTTGCTTTTCTATCCCTTTGCAGCCCATGCAACAAAATCTGTTTACAGGCATATTCACAGACTGTTAAGGAGCATAGCCCCAATTCTGAATCTCCCAAAGCACTGTGTGGCCAAGTGAGTTGCTTAAGGTTGTACATTAAGCAAATGAAGGCTAAGGGAATAAAATCCTGCAGCACAGGACTCATCTTGTCAACAGCTAAAAGCCTTAATCCTCTGCACTAACCATCATAATGCAGTAACTCCCTACCCTTCACCAGCAATGTTGGCACAATAGATCTTCAATGAGAATTGAAACCACATAAATCAGCACATGCAACCTGAATGGCAGTGTGTTAACATTTGAACTACTTTTGAAAGTAAGATTAATTCCTTCCAGCAATCCCCCAATAACATGACCCTTCCTTACCTGACCTCTAAGCACAATCTGTGATAGCACTTTTTCTATCAGATAGAAAAGATCCTTACCATAATGTTTGCATGAGTATTTCACAGTGCTACAAATCAAAAATGTACTGATTCGTCTGGATCACCTGTCCTTCAAACAGAGCTAGTTTGCAGCTTTCAATGTAGACTTAACATTTTGAAGGTGGCTTTTATGCTCGTTTTAAATCTGTCATCTTTAGCTAATTCACTCCCTGGCATCTTATAAATCGGCATGCTGTCAGGGCAGCCAGCTTTCCCTGTTACATATGCTTTATTGCTGTTTCACCTCCCCTGTGCCCCCTTTATTGTTCAGGTCCTTCTTACAGTCTAACAGATATTCCCACCAGTCACTAAGCTAGGTACTCTTCCGTTTTACTGCTCTGAACAATTCCATTACCAAAATGCCTCCCTTATCTTTGTTCTCACACTTTCTGACACCCTGCTTTTTTGCACTTCTGTCATTCAACCTTCAGACCAATAATTTCAGATGGAAATCCACCCTCCACTCAGTACTTCATCTACATAACTTCCTCTCCACTTTCATCTCCTCCATTCTTTCTGGCATGCCTTCAGATTTCTAATTAGTTCTAACCTTCCCCTCATTCACCCCTTCCTAATCATTTTTAAGCTGACACACTAACCATTATCCTTCCTTAAACATATCTGTTCTGTCATTATTCATTCTTTCTGTCTCTCCTAAAGATTATCCTTCCAAGCACCTTTAATCCCATCCCACCCCTTGATCCTTGCATTTTTTTTCTTTACTTATTTTTTGTAACTGCCCCAATCTACACTCACTCCATGTGCACTGACTTTCTCTACTACCTGGTTTCCTTTTCCAGCCTTTCTGCAATATTATTCCTATGTTTCATTTAGTAATCAGCTTAACATAATCTGAAGTGGGTATCTCTGATATATTCACTTCTCCCATTTCAATCGCAAAAATTCTTATCCATCAAATTATTTCACCTGCTAGCTGCCTTCCACTTATCTCAAAAATGCAAAATGTAAACCCTGTGTCTGCCATCATGTATCTACCTTACACAGCTCCTTCATTCTTTTTAACATAACCTTCTGACTCTTTTTGAAAAGAAATGTACCTTCCTTCACAATTTAATTCAGTATCTTTGGTAAAATTAAAATGCTTCGTATATTATGACTCTCTCCTTCTCCCTCCCTACAAAAAGCGGTCTTTGCTCCTCTTCCCTATCCTCAGTTTAGACCATAATGCATTATTGATACTCCATTCTTAACATCCAACAAGCCCCTCATTGTTGCCCATCTCTCCTCTCTTTGTCATGTTTTCCTTTATTTTCTCATCATCATCATCCCCTTTTTCCCATTTACATGGGGTCGGGGTATTGTATTAACTGTCGCCAACTCTCTCGATTCAGTAACACACTCCTGCCTTCTTCAACACTCATGCCTGACTGTCGCAGATCTTCTTTCACACAATCCATCCACCTCTTTGCTGGACGCCCTCGCTTCCTCTTACCTTCTTCCCATCTGTCCCAAATCTCCCTCACCAGATTGTCTTCTGCTTTTCTACACATGTGCCCATACCATCGTAATCTGTTTTCTTTGATCTTTTCTGCAATTGGAGCTACTTTGGCTTCTGCTCTTATGTCCTCATTTCTTCGCCTGTCCCGCAGTGTGCATCCTACCACCTTTCTCAGGCACGTAATTTCCATCACCTCTAGCTTCTGCAACTGTTCTGCCTTTACTGCCCAGGTTTCTGTACCATACAGTAGTACTGGTCGCACCACTGTCTTGTACACCATACTTTTCAGCTTCTTTGGCATTCTTCTGTCATATACTATACCTGATACTCTATGCCAGTTGGCTGCAGCCCCTCTGATTCTAGCTTTGACCTCTTCATTCAGACTACCCTTCTCCTCAACCACCCCTCCCAGATACTTGAAGCTGTTTACCTTTTCCACTATCTTCCCATCTATCTCTATTCTCAGCTTCTTCTGATTTCCCCCAATCTGCTGCCATTACCACTGTCTTATCTGTGCTTAGTTTCATCCCATGTGCCTTCAGATTTGCATTCTATTCTCCTATCCTTTGCTGAAGTTCTAGATCAGAGTCTGCCTGTACTGCCACATCGTCTGCATACAGCAGCTTTGTTGCTCTGACCCCTCCAACCTTTTTGCTGATGTAGTCCATTACCAGTATGAACAGCAGTGGGCTCAGAGCTGAACCCTGGTGTACACCCATTCCCACTGGGAACCCCTCAGTGAGGCCAAACACTGTTCGTACTTGAGTCACTGGGTCTTTGTACAAAGCCTGTACTAATTCTACCAATGTTTCTGGGACTTCAAACCACCGCAGTACTGCCCAGATCAGCTTTCTTGGGACCTTGTCATATGCTTTCTCCAAGTCTAGGAAAGCCCAATTTGACTGTCTCCTCTTCTCTAGTTTCTTCTCAAGTATCTGTCTCAATGCAAACATCGGGTCAGTTGTGCTGCATCCTGATCTGAATCCGAACTGTTCATCTCCCATCTTACATTCTGCTATTCTGCGTATCCGTTTATCAATCACCCTCTCCAGAACTTTCATGCAATGTGGTAGGAGTTTGATGCCTCTGTACTGTCCACAGTTGTGGATGTCCCCTTTGTTCTTGTACACTGGCACAAGTATGCTTATTCTCCAGTCATTTGGAATACGCCTTTCTCTCCACACTGCAATTAGTACCCTCAGGAGCCATTTCTCCCCTAGCTCACCCAGCATCTTTATCATATCTGTTGTGGCCTCATCTGAGCCTGCTGCTTTCCCTGACTTCATTTTCCTTAGTGCTGCTCTTACTTCTTCTAAGCTGGGCTCCTCTTCTATTCTCATTGTAGGCTGTTTCTGGGGCAGTACCGCTTCTGTGGGGTTTTCTTCATTCAGAAGCTGCTGGAAATATTCCTTCCATCTGCCTTTGATGTCCTGTGGGCTGGTAAGCAGGTTTTTGCTGGAATCCCTTATGAAGGGTGTCTATCTTCTTTATCTTTCTGTCTTTGCCTTGCAACCTGGTATAGTTTCTTTGTGCCCCTTACTGAGTCACTTTCCAGAAGCTGATAGAGTGCCTCTGATGCCCTATTCTTTGCTATTGCAACTTCTTTCTTAGTTTATTTGTTAGCCAACCAGTAGTCCTTCCTAGCTTGGTCAGTCTTTTCAATCTCCCACTTCTTCCTGCACTCCTTCTTTCTTTTGATTACTTCCTGCACTTCTGCATTCCACCACCAGCTTTCCTTATGTACCTTATTTCCATACCTGGCTCGGCCACATATCTTTTCTGTAGTCCTAACACATGCTGTTTTAGGCTGCCACTCTTCTTCAACTCCACCTATTTTCTCCTCTTCTTGGGGTGCTAGAGCCCTGAGTAATTCCTTGAACTGTTGTACTTTCTCTCCAGTCAACTTCCAGGTCTTCAGCCTGGTCTCTGTTGACCTTAGAGCCTTCTCTGACCACTGCTTGCAGCTGATTGTGGCAACTACTGGTTTATGCTGTGAACTGACTGTTTCACTGGGGATGACTTTGCAATCATGGATTCTACCCCAGTGCCTTTTCCTTACTAGGAGGAAGTCTACCTGAGTTGCATGTTGGCTACTCTTGTATGTGATCTTGTGACTGTCTCTCTTTCTGAACCATGTGTTGGCTACTATCAAGCCATTTGCCAGACAGAAGTCTAGAATGGCTTCTCCTTCTTTATTGCTATTGCTCCACCCATGTGAACCCAGGCAGTCCTCATATCCTGTTCTGTCTGTCCCGATATGTGTATTTAAGTCACCCATTATCAACACCAATTCATGTTGTCCTGCTTTATCTAGTAGGTCCTGCAATTGCTGTCTGAATGCACTCTTTTCCTCACTATCACAACCCTGCTGTGGGGCATAGGCTGAGATTATGAATACTGCCCTATCATTACACTGGAGTCTGATTGCCATGAGTCTGTCATTAATTCTGATGATATCCCTCACTGACTTCTGAAGCCTCTGTCTCACCACAATTCCTATACCATTTCTAGCCTGTCCACCACCTGAGTAGTAGAGTCTGGATCCCAAGCCAAGTGGCTTTGTTGCACTGCCCTTCCATCTCGTCTCTTGGATACATAGGATGTCCAGCCACTTCCGTATCATCATGTCATCCACTTCTAAGCTGCGTCCTGTCAGTGAACCTACATTAAGCGTAGCAATTCTTAGTTCATGTTTGGCAGGTTGGTTGGTTTTATGTCCAGCTTTCACTCAACAGAGCTATCCCAGGTAACCCAGGCTGGGCAACTAGCCAGCCAGTAGCGTATTGACCCAGGGCTGCTGGGCTTTTATGGCGGGCACACACTGGCCAATAGGGGCACATATACCCCTCCCACCGTTAGCATGGGTCCCTGGCGTGGGTCAGAGAGTAGGCCGGGTCCTCAACCCACTTATCACCGGTAACTACCCATGCCCATTTTTTGGCGACAATCAACATGACCGAATCACCTAGAGCCTTTATTTTCTATAATTATGCATTTTTCTTTGCTTCTCTCTTTCATATCCATTAATACAGTCAATCTGTCCATCTGTATCCTCTCATTTGCATCCTTCCCATTCCCTCCTCCGGAGCTTCAGTCCTTGTTGAAGTGCTGTCCCTTACTCCTTCACTGTTCTACATAGCTTACATACACTTTCTTAATTGGAAAGTTTGTCCCCCTACTTTCCATTTTGCTAAATACATGTACTTGATCCCCCCAAACCGATGTTTCCTTTAGCACACCTAGCAAGTTAAGCTTACTTAGACTTTGCATCCATGAAAAACCCTAGCTGCCCCCCCCCCCCCCACACACACACTGATTTGTGAAGACCACTTGGCTTTGATAACATTTCCTGTACATTGAGCTTTTCTTTCACTTTCCTAAGTGTACATACATTCTCCATCAAATCCTTTGCAAAACTCCCTCAGTGCCTTTTATCCCTGTCTTACTTCTCTGGTTTATTCACCCACCATCTTTATCCTACCATAACCTTGGTAACCTAATCAACATCTTTGCCCTCCCTATTCGTATTAGTCACACATGCCTCAGTAATCAGTACTTTTCTTACCCCAGTAACATGCCCACATTCAAAGTATTATTACTAAAAAAAATAGATCACTACTTGTTAAAAAATGAATAATCTTCAGATATGTTTTTCCCTGTCAAATGTTCCTCATAATGTAGTTCTAAATGCTTCCACTGTTCTGTAAACTGTGATTATTGAGATATTGGTTATCTAAAGCTCATTCATGCTAATACTAAATAATCCTTGACACTACTTGTATGGAAAAAAAACTTACTCTAAAAGTGTGCTAAGCAGTATACATTTGTATTAAATTTAAATATTTCATTTCCCTTAAAACCCAGCTAAATCCCATTCATGAAGTTGTGAGCAGTGCCAATATAACAATAAACTTGGAACAAGCTTAAAACTGTTGCATCTTAAATTTGTATATATTGTGCTAACCTTGGTAATTACATTTCTTAACTGGTTATCGTCAATACATCTTGCCCTTCCTTTTAACCCCCCATAGTCTTCAGCAGTTCATCCTCTCATTAGGAGAGAAAGAGATAGTAACCATAAATGGAGTAGTCTCCCTGGCACTAGGTCAAAGGCAAATATGTTAAGATCATAAAATTATATACAATCCCATATGGGTGTAGATGTTCCCATCTTGCACTTACATTTGTGCTTCCACTGATGCTTCTGCCCAGAGTTGTTTTTTGAATTTCCCACCAATAATTAATAAGAGATGTTACTTAAGTCCCAAAGTTGTCCATTAGTATTGACTTCCCAGAAAGCATGTATTCCTACACCCATTTTGAATATTTCCCTGGCCAAAAGAATCTCATCTCTTTCCTACAGTTGCCATTCTCAAACATCTGTATCTGGCCAAATATTTTCCACCTTTTCATTCATACTCCTTACGAGTGAAGTTCGGAAAAAAACATACAACAAACCAAGCAGAAAGCAAAGGTTAAATGAGGGTACCAGATAGGATAACTGTCCCCAGATGCTGGAATATTCATGATGTCCTTCAAGGATGCATCTGCAGTCATAACATATGGGTTGTCCTGCCTCAGGCAGCCCTTCGGTCGGCTGGATTCCAAAGTCTGGGTCTGGCCTCGGCTGATGTCGCACTTTCCCCGACGTTAGAGCGTCTGGGGTATAAAAGCATCAGCCGACGCCATTTTCCTCCGTCTTTCTTGCCGTGTGGTGCCCGAAGCAGAAGCTGTTCGCAAGTGCCGGTCGGTCAGATCCAGAGATTTCAGCTACCGAAGACTTGAAAAGCTAAGTACCCCGTTGGGGACTCTTTCTTGCCTCAGCCAATGTCAGACAAAGTAAATAATTGTTTAACTTGTGGGAAACAAATACCTCATAAGGATTTCCATTCTTACTGCCTTCCTTGCTTAGGCCTAGACCACAACGTATCAGCTTGTTTAGCCTGTGCCTCCTTCAACCGACGGACTCTTAGACGTCGGTCGGAGTTTGCAGAGGAATTTTTTGGAGCCGCTTTTGCTTATAAAATGCCGTCGGAGACTCCGACTTCGCATATGGTCAAAAAACGCAAGGAAAAGGACCGACACTCGTGGCCCGCAGTTTTGGCTGAAACCACGGCTAGGCCTACCGCGAGTGTCTCGGTTTCGGCCGAAACAGAGTCCACAGCGATTCCTACTACCGAAACCATACTTCCGACCACCGAGGCCAGAGAGGCTCCGGCTGAGTCGGCTTCAGAACTCCCTACCGAAGCTAGTGTTCAGGAATTGTCCGACACCATACCTTTGGACATTTCTACCCCTGCACGTGGGGCATCTAGGCCCCCAGCTTCTATGTCTATTAAGGCCTTCTCCAGGGCTAAAGCTGCCAAACTTTCAAAAGCTTTGCCTGCCAAATCTACATCCCAGAGGCCTTCCTCTAGTTCACAGATCCTCAGTCTTGCTGAGGACATTATCTCCTTAATTAGGGGTTCACAACCTCACCCAGACAGGGCCTCTCAACCTCCTCCAGACAAAAGGCCAGGACTGACCCCTCTGAACCTCACTCCTCAGATTACTCCACGGATGGATCTGATTTGTCAGACCACCAGGAAGGGGCCTATTCGCCTTATGAGGATTCAGATGCAGAGTAATCTATCCCTTCGGCCTCCCCTCCTGAAGAATTTTCCTTTGGGGAGACTTTACACTCCATGAGAGAGCACTTTCAATGGCAAGGTCAGAATTTCTCTGATTCTAGAAAAAGATTAAGGACCTTTTTGCATTTGCCTCAGCATAGGCCCCTAGCTATACCTCCTGTTCTAAATGTAATTGATGATGTGTACAATGGTGTCAGTACAGCCCCTGATTCTCTTCCTCTGGCCCCTGCCAAACCTGACAGATATTACAGGGTCCCGGAGTCTCATTTCCATCTGTATAAAGCCCATGCTGCAGACCCAGAAACTATTTCTCAGGGCCCTAGAGGGGTTGCAGCCGCTACTGCCAAAAATCCCCTACCCTCTGAAAGAGAGTCTAGAGCTTTAGAGGGATGGGGAAAAAGGTTTATACATCTGCTACTCTTTCTGCCAGGGCATTAAACTGTCAATTCCATATGATACAGTACCAAGAATTTTTGTTAGATCAACTGAATAAGAAACTTTCTTCTCCTGAACCCTTAGACCGTAAATCCCTTCAGGATTTGGTACATAACTCACAACAGGTTAGTAATCATTTTTTAAAATGTGGCTATGATGCACTGGAGGCTTCATTTAGATCAGCTATGACTGGGGCAGTTATTCGTAGGCATGCCTGGCTGAAGGAGCAATCTTTGCCAGACCATGTCAAAGCTAAACTCCTCGATACTCCAATGGAGAAACAAAATTTATTTGGCTCCCCTGCACAGGAGATTCTAAAAAAGGTTGAAGAAAAAGCAAAATCTGTGCAAACAGTTAAAGATTTCCTGCAAGTTCAACCACCGAGGTTCAGCAGAAACTGGCCTACAAAGAATTGGTCCTTTCCAGACTCGTCCAGAGCACAGAGGGGCAGGAACAGGCGCCCTAGAGGCAGAGGTCAATCGAAGGGCCCCTACAGAGGCCGTCAGTGGCAGCCTGCCAACCAGAGGAGTAGTGCAACAGCTACAACTACAACCACTACTACAGGACAGACCCAATGACTTGACTCTGATTCCGCCTACCAGGGATCAACTGGAAGCACCCTTGGGTGGGAAAGCTGGCTTTATTCTCAAAAAACTGGCATTGCATTACAAAGGATACATGGACATTGCAAATAATAGACAAAGGATACAGGTTTCACTTCCACACTCTGCCAAAAAGAAGCGGAATGCCAAACCTTCCACCAAACCAGAAGGCAGAGGCTTTAAGACAAATCAGCAATTTACTTCAGATGAAAGCTATAGAAAGGGTACCATGTACAGAACAAGGCCAAGGATTTTACTCCAGACTATTCCTTGTACCAAGAAAAGAAAACCAATGGAGGCCTATTCTCGACCTGTCCGCACTGAACACTTATCTCATTGTGCCAAAATTCAAAATGCTGACCCTACAGCAACTTCTTCCCATGTTGGGCAAGGAGTCTTGGCTGGTGACTCTAGATCTCAAGGAGGCATACCTGCACGTCCCTATCCGACCAGATTGCAGAAGACACCTCAGATTTCTTGCAGGATCAGAGCATTATCAATTCTCAGCATTGCCCTTTGGCTTATCTACCAGAGTATTCACGAAATGCCTTGCATCAGTAATTGCACATTGCAGACTTCAGGGAATTCAAATTTATCCATACCTGGACGACTGCCTAATACAAGCGGACAACAAGAAAAAATTGTTAAAGGACTTGGCCTATGCCATACACCTGCTACAGACCTTGGGATACACAGTCAACATCCAAAAGTCAAGACTAGTACCATCCCAAAGGATAACCTTTTTGGGTGCAGATCTGGACACAATCACCCAGATGGCTTTTCTCACAGAAGAAAAACAAAAACAACTTCCAGATTACTTCATGATTCTGACAAGACAAACTCAGCTTACTGCAAGGAAAGTCCTGCAGGCCCTGGGTTACATGGCATCCTGCATAATTTTAATTCCACATGCCAGGCTGCATATGAGGAAATTACAATGGTACCTAAGGAGTGTATGGTCTCAGCACAGCCACAGTCTAGAAACAATGATACCAATCATTCCATGCCTTCAAAAGGAATTCCTGTGGTGGGCTCAGGCCTGCCAGTCCAACAGAGGGTTGCCTTTCAACAAACCAAAAACAAGGCAGACCATCACCACGGACGCCTCAGACCGAGGATGGGGAGCACACATGGAGGACAAACTTATCCAAGGCCTATGGCCTCAAGGGCAGCTAAGCATGCACATAAACCTAAAGGAAATGCTGGCAGTGAGGCATGCAATCGAGGCATTCAGACCCTTCCTCCAACGAGGACATCTGTTAATAAGGACAGACAACACCACGGTCATGTGGTACATAAACAAACAGGGAGGCACACATTCCTACCCTCTATGCCGGATGGCTATGAATCTGTGGAATCTATGCCTGAATCTCAATATCCAGCTGCAGGCCAAATTCGTACCAGGAAAAGAAAATGCACTAGCAGACAGCTTAAGCAGAACTACCATGGATGCACACGAATGGATGCTGCATCCAGACATCTTCAAACTCATAACAAAGACATGGGGAATGCCGGAGATAGATCTGTTTGCCTCCCCACTCAACCACCAACTGAAGACATTCTGCTCAAAGACACATACCACCCACAAGCATGGAGGGTGGACTCTCTCTCTTTCAGCTGGAATGCCGTAACAGTATATGCCTTTCCACCTCTCCCATTGATGTACAAGGTTCTACTGAAGATCAGGGAGGAACAGCCAAAAGTGATACTAATAGCTCCGGACTGGCCAAGACAACACTGGTGTACCCACTATTGAGAAGCATGTCTCAGGCAAATTCATGGCCTCTTCTTCTAACGCAGAACAATTTCAAGACCCTGCATCCCAACTTGAAAATATTGCAGTTAACTGCCTGGAAAATTCCTTGAATCCCAACCAAACTGTTTTATCTCAGAGGGTGAAGGACATTATCCTGGAGGCTCACAGACCTTCCACAAGGAAGACATACTCAGCTAAATGGAAGAGATTTCTCATTTGGAGCACATCAAAGGGCACAGATGTCACAGTGGCAAACCTAGCACACATCCTAGAATACTTAGCAGAATTGTTCCACAATGGCCTGTCTTATTCTTCCATTAAGATTCATGCTTCAGCAATTTCAGCAGAATACAATATGGATCCACCTATCTTCTCACACCCTCTTCTCAGGCAATTTTTGAGAGGGATCAAAAATGTTAAAACTCTAAGAAGACCCCCTCTACCTGCATGGGATCTCAATTTTGTGCTGGAAAAACTGACACTACCTCCTTTTGAACCAGCAGCATCAACAGACCTACAGTTTTTATCTTGGAAAACTGCATTCCTTCTGGCAATCACTTCAGCAAGAAGAGTATCTGAGTTACAAGCATTAATGGCAGTGCAGCCTTTTCTTATTTTTCACCAGGATAGAGTGTCACTAAGAACCAATCCTACTTTCATGCCAAAGGTGGTATCTAGGGTATCTTTGAACCAAGCTATTCACTTGCCTACGTTCTTCCCTAACCCACAGAATAAAGGGGAAAAACTTTTGCACACCCTGGATATACACAGACAACTACGCTACTATTTGGACAGAACAAAAACTAGCAGAAAAACTGACCAACTTTTTGTAGCATATGCAGCTGGGGTGCAAGGAAGAGCAATTTCCAAACAGACAATTTCAAAATGGATAGGAAACTGCATTCGCTTTTGTTACTCCTTTCATGGAAAGACAGTTCCTGAAAATATCAGGTCTCACTCCACAAGGGCCACAGCTTTCCTACGAGGGGTGGCTACCAAGGACATTTTAGAAGCTGCTACTTGGAGCTCCGTGCATACATTTGCCAAGCATTACAATCTACCTTTATACTCCAGATCCCGAGCAGGGTTTGCAACTGCAGTGCTGCAGGGGATCTTAACTACACCATCCTTCTCTTAGTACCTCCTCCCCCAGATTGGCTATGGTATTCTACCCATATGTTATGACTGCAGATGCATCCTTGAAGGACATAGTACAGTTTTGTACCTACCATAAATGTAGATGTCTGATAGGTATGCATCTGCAGTCAGGATTACCCACCCTCCTTCCCCTCTGTGGTATTCCTAGGGTACTTACCCCTCTTTCAGCTAGCTGGGGGAATCTATTATGGTGTATTTGTTTGTTTATACATGTATATAATTTGCAAATGTTTGGAACTTTTCAGCATTTATCCAAATTTAGCCTTCCTAGAGGGCACCTGGCATCTGGGGCAAGAAAAACTGAGGAAAATGGCGTCGGCTGATGCTTTTATACCCCAGACGCTCTGACGTCGGGGAAAGTGCGACATCAGCCGAGGCCTGACCCAGACTTTGGAATCCGTCCGACCGAAGGGCTGCCTGAGGCAGGACAACCCATATGTTATGACTGCAGATGCATACCTATCGGACATCTACATTTATGGTAGGTACAAAACTGTACTTTTTAAGCAGTTACTTGTTCAAATGAAGAGATTTACCTCTGCTGTCAAGCACAAATGTTTTAATCCATTTGTTGAGAAGTCCGTCTCCTTGGAGGTGTTCACTTGGCCGTTCTTTCACTGGTGACCCCCCCCCCCCCCCACCGTTTGTCTGTTTACTTTGGCATTTACACATACCCCTTGTGGTTAAGACTTGGTTAAAATAAATTGAGCCACATCCTGCACTCCTCCTTTAAACAGAGCTTGTTTCTATAGTCTGCATTTCTTTTCTGGTCATTTCTTTTTTTGTCCACATTTTGCATGTACTGCTTCTTAATATGCAGAGGAGTGTCTATATTTGCCCTCCTTCCCTCATTCCCTTTCCATCCTTGCTAGCTGGGTCTGATATTTCTACTTCATTCTACATGGCCCTGCATCACATTTTGTAATAACTGACTACCTCCTCTAAGTTTCTACAAAGATAATTGGACTCCCTTCCACACCACAGACAGCCTTTTCATGTATTTCCATTCTGCCAGAGCTCCTGTATCTTCTTCGATTAGCATTGGCAGTAGCTGGACTGTTTTACGTATCATACTTAGTGCTAAATCTTCTATTAGCCTGAAAGTTTTGTTAGATCTTTTATGACTGCTGCTTGCTGCACTGACTGACCATTTATTAGTAGCTTAACACTGAAGTTTTTGAATTATACTGACTGTACTGTCACTTTTCCTCCCCTGTGGGCTCTTTATAAAGTTGATTTCTTAACTCTGGCAGATTCCTTTATGTGCTCTGTCTATTACCTATTACCTGAATGTATGCACTTTCTCACAGACTGCAGTTAACTCAAATATTGGGCCTTTCAACTTTTGCAGGACAAGATTGAAGTTGTCATCCATTCTTAACTGGAATACTTCAGAAACACCAGTATAATCCTGGGACATGCATATTACTGTTGAGTTTTTTATTATTAAATTAATACATTTTCATTGATAATGTTATGGAGTTGTGCAATTTAGCTTCCATCTTGTTCTTGAATGGGTATAGTAGTCCGTACCGTAGATGAGTATGTGTGCGAGTGAGTGGAGCCAGTGCACTACCACGGCAGGGCTAGCCACCAGGCGGTGTAAACTTTGTCTCAAGATGATTGTTACTGCAGAAGTGACACCACAACCCCATGTGCAAAATGGGAAAAGGGGTTGAGGATGGATCTATGGAAAGTAGTCAGTACAATATTGTCAGCATAAAATAGACCATGCAAATTAAGATCCTTTTGGAAAATTAATAAATAGGCCCCTTGAGGAGCACATGTGGCAAGTATACATAGAGGAGATTACAAGCTGTTAGTGAACACTACAAAGGATATGTGTGTGAGACAGAAAACAAGGTGTAGACTTTAACAGAAAAAACGGTGTGCTGCAGCTCATATAGTATGTTATGCTGAACTAACTCAATGGCCATTTTAAGACGTATAGAAATGGCGCCAAGCAACAGACCTTTGTCCATGTTATTGTCAATTTCATCAGTGAAGCGATATAGAGCTGTAGTCATACTGTATTTAGACCTGAAACCATGCTATTTTCTGGCAGAGCATGTTATACTTTTGGATGTCGTCAAGGACCTGACTGTAAATTATGGACAGGAACCATGATAAAGCAGTGTGTGCATGAGTGCCAGAACTGTGTCAGTAAGCCCCAAGGATGTGGAAAACAGACCCAACATGGTTTGTCAGGATCAGGTCCGTAAGTGCATAAAGCAAAATTATTCTTGGGTGTAATCGTATGATATAATGTGTTACAATAAAAGAAATTTGCAGTCAAAGAAAAGCCTTGTACAAAAAAGTCTAAACAGACACTAGGAAGGACATACAAGGTATTCTGTAGATTACTGTCATATCATTAAAAGGGCCAGGCTAACAGGGTGATTGTTCTGTCTGTATTTTTTACCACAGTTTTTAATCTTGAGGCTCTGCATTCACCTTTAAACAAGTCTGCAAATTTTTCTGGCAGTGATAAACTACAGCTTCATACGTACTTGGTGGGCTTATTATTTTACATTACCACCTGTGACTGAACCATTGTGTTATGTTGATTTTATACTGCGTTACTGTTCATCTGCTCATTTTCAGGGCTTATGTTGTTTATGTAGTTTCATCACTGGACATCTGTGAAGCTGTTATGTGAAATATCGTCCTTTTCTTAAATTAATAAAAGCTATTGAATGCAGCTGCAGGGATAGCTTCAGCCTAGCCCATTTTTGCATTCCTTTTTATTGGGAGGACTCTAACAGTTTTTTAATGTGTGCTCTTGCAGGAACATTTATCACAGATAATAAAGCCATATGTGAACTCATAATAGCCAACAAAGGGTTACCAAGATATTCTGCTTCATGATGCAGATGGATGGAGTCTTACTTGCAGCCTCATCTACCTAGGTTTTTACTACCGAGCCAGAGCACTGCAGGGCTAGCCAATAAAGGATGGAAGTGAATGGCTGATGTCAGCTCACCTATCCAGGCAAGAGAATGCAGTTAGGCCTGCTTCTTGAATGTAGCCTGGAGAAAACCATGCAATATCCTAAATAACCTGGATTGGACAACAGGCAAGCACTGTAACAAAATTTGATGTGTGGAAGTGTGCAGCAGTGTCTGGTTTTGCAAGCCATGATAAAGCATCATGTCCACCTCAAGGGAGGGTCCATGACTTAAAATCCTGGAGCTTGGCAATCAGTTAATGGCAAAGACCCTCCCAGTGGGGTGCTACAGCTGATAGAATGGGCTGAATTGCCTGTAAGAGGACCAAAAATTTGGCTACCTAGAAAGTGCTGTTGCTGAAGTCTGATCCTTTCAACATTTTCGGGTATTTTATATTCCCTTGCATATTTGCTGCAGGTCCAGCGTTGGTTCTCCTGCCAGTGCTTTTCTGCTCTTTGCAGGGTGCCAAAACAATTCAAGAATTATCTGGCATCACACACATGTGCCATAAGTCTGCTATGGAAATACACCTTTTATGATCCTAAATACTGACATTTCAGTTTTACAAACGCTGTAGTACAAAAAATGGTGTTTTAAGATGCATAATTACAGTAAAATTTGGTTAAAAGGTACCTTCTGTAAGGTGGATTTTGAGCTTGCATTCTTGTATGGCTTTTTTTGGGTATTTCCTGGAAAATAGCCTTCCAGTGGGAATATATTAGCATACTTTATATGTCAGTATGTTTATGCAAACATAGTATCCACAGTGGAACAAGATGTGTTGGAAGTCTTAGTAGTTTTCTTTTGTTACAGTGTAATGGTCCAGATAGTTAACCAGCTCCATACTTTGTTATACAGAGTGCATTAAAATGGATTAACCATGCCCAGCTTGGTTGCCTGTGTCAGAGGTGAGTTTGCTAGAAAAAAGTTGTCATTCTGCAATTTGAAGCCCCATTTATTTTGCAGCGATTCTGATCTTCTTTTCATAGCTTTGGAATGTTTCTTCCTGTTCTGCTTAGAAGTTTGCTGTCCCAATTTTGCATTTAAAATTTTTTTTTGTGCATTTGTAGGAATGTTTTATGTTGAGTTGTGACTGTTAAAGCTGTTTTTTTGTTTCTTTTAATTTAGGAACATGTGGGATGGAAGCATAGCAACAGAAGCTACATTTAAAACCGGAGATAAACAGATCATTGCAGTAAGTGTCTTAAGGATTATTTCGGTAATGTGCTTATTATTTTACTGTGGAGTAGCAGAAAGTATTATAAAAAACCTAAGCCAATACAGGATTGGGGAAATGAGATTTTACCAATAGGAATGATTGCAAGTAGGGGTTCAGAAACGAGGGAAAGAGGGAGCTGGCGTGTATTGGAGAGAATTAGTAAAATAACCAAGTTTTTAAGAGCAAGTAAGGAAAGGTAATATAGTAGAATGAGGTCATGCAGAAAAGTATGGACTGTAGGTTAGAGATTGCCTTCCGTATCATAGATTGATAAAGTATAAGCAACAAGAAAGAGTCAAGGGACTGCTAAATGAAAGACCAACTCTAGTAGAGTTTTTATTTGGGTGTAGAAAATAAGTTTTTACTGAAAAAGGGAAAATTAGTAGGGCATATAAAATACTGCCTGATAACCATAAGAATCATTTGATGCTTAGAAAAGATTGGGAAAGAGGTAATGAAAAGGCGGAATATAAAGGAATGATGGTTGGGTATCTGTGCAGCTCCCAACCACCCAACAAAGTCTAAAAGGTTTAGGGTTTTTGCTTAGAAGTATTTGCATAGGTATTTTTTTACTACAAGAAGACTTCATGGATTTTTTTCCTCAGGTTGATAGCAAATGTTGGAGGTGTGATGAAGAACAGGTAATTGAAAGCATGTTCTTAGGGAATGTAACTAGCTGGCAGATTTAAAAAATTCTCCTACAAAAGTACTCTTATCAGAAATGTTGTGGGAATAAATGGTTCTAAGGGGATTATGCTTTTGAGCTGGGAAATATGATTTGATTTGCCGTGATATAGTAAAGCCTTATTAAATTTAATGCTATTGGCTGGCAGAAAAGCAATTACTAGAAAATAATCAGAATCTAAACCGGCTGTAACTGATGGTACTGATTATAGTAAAGGAGATACAAAACTGGAGCTATGAACTTTAGAACTTTAGAAAAGGGAAGGAACAATTACTGGGAACAGTGCATGCAGAATAATGTTCAGGAGGAGGAGTGAAATTAAGGAAAGGTAGGAACTAAACATTGAAGATTGGTAACTTTTGGACCTCATTGTCAGGTGTTGTCTTAATCTTTCTCTGGATATGTTCAGGGGCACCGCACCCCCTCAGGATCTGGCAAGGAGAACAGGACAGATACCACATGGCACTAGCAGCTTTAACAGTCTACATCAGTGGCACCAGGCCAACCATAGTTGGAGGACAACTGTAACCTGGAAACAAAGACAGCAGATTCACATTTCAGGGAGCTCTTAACAGCTGTGACATGGACAGCACATTCCACCACAGGAAATATCCCAGATTGGACCAGTAACCTTGCTTGCTAATCTAGATGGAAATGTTGAACTGATCATGGTCTGTTAAATTCTAGTCAGTCATATTATGTTTATTATATAACCAGTTGGAACTCACTTCCCCAGATTCTTCCCCCTGTACGCTGATTTGCCTAAGTGTACAAGTCATGACTGTTGTAACTTGTAATCACACTAAGGGCTCGTCCATCTGATGAATAGAAGGTCTGCCTAATAGAAACATCTGGAACCTGTGGTTTATTTTGATGTCTGGGATAAAAGCAAAGCAGTATATTGCACTCGAGAAAATTATTCATCATGTAGCACTGGTCAAATGTCCATATCTCCAGAACACCCACAAGGAGCATTTTCTTGCAAAAGCCCTTCTCAGCACTATCCTTGCTTTTTGTTGTCTGTCCTTTCCACAGAGGTTGGAACATTAGACCCTCAACCTCGGATGTTGTATCTTATGTAATCTCACTAGTAGAGACTCCCTTTGTAGATGCAGACTTTTTTGTAATACATATTCTAGCTTGTAGGTGTTCTGTGACTCTGGAGGACCAAAGACATGCAAGTTCTTTCTGTGAGACTTTCTTCCAAATAAATACCGAGCTTTTGCAAATCATTTATTTAGTTAATTTCACCCTGTGAAACTCTAATTTTGCTGCTTTAATTTTCAACAGTTGTGGTTCCTTTGTGCATTTGGGCTCCATGCCTGCCATTTCTGAGATATTGAATATATCTGCTTCCTTGTTCAGTCTTGCCCTATCGATTGTGTGTAGGAGTACCAAAGCTTGGTTGCCTTCCATTTGCAATGTACATCCAGTGAATGCCATCAGCACAAAAATGCAATGTAGTAGGAGTGTATTGATGTGAAAATCCTCAGGATATTCCTGCCACCAGCCCAAACAGTGAGACTTCACTTTCACTTCAGTCTTTCAACCATATGACTTGTGCCAGTTAAAACTGCAGGTCGGAGAGCCCTTCTCATTTTCCTCCTTTTGTTTGGACAAAAACTTTTTTTTTTTTATGTGAGACGAGGGGTAAATGTAACTGTGCGAGGCAGATTCAATATGGCGGTAGTAGCACTAAATACTTATTTTTTGCCCCCTCTCTCCTTCTCTCACTCTGACAGCTATCCCAGTGTCCCATGTCCTTCGCTTGGTCTACTGGCACTCGAGTCACCTGTGGTTCAGTGTGCGAATTTAAACCAGGGATAGCAGAAATCTTAAGGGAATTCTGGAAGTTTGGTGCTGTCCATTTTCTGTCCAGGGGGTTTTATTGTTTTGACCTACACTGGTTCCCCATTCTTTTCTCTCATGATCTTTGTAGTTTTGTCCAAGGGGCAGGCATGCAATGGAGATATGTGGCGTATTGCCCTGCCTCCATGGCATCTCAGGCAAGTCTCCAACCCCTTTTGACCACTTCTCCCTACACTGATGTCCCCAGCATCCATCAGGGATTGTTGCAGAAGACTCCCATAGGACCCCCCCCCCCATAAAGTCAGTTGCAACTTTACATCCCTCCCCCAGGAAATACCATCTAATATAACCCCTCCAACTATCAGTAGGGAGCAGGTCTCAGTTGCTCTCTCTAAGACCAAGAATACAGGTTTGGTGGGCCCCAGTAATATCCCAGGGTGTCTCTTAAATAGTGTGAAATATGACCTATTGGGGCCACTGGAGTTATTGTTCAACCATAGCCTCCACACAGGCTTTGTGCTGCATGAATGGAAGACTGCAGTGGTTATCCCTCTGCACAAGGTTGGACCATAAATGGAGCCCGGGAACAACTCACTAGCTTGATATACAAAGCCATGGAAGGTATTGTCATGGAAATGATTAACAGTGACATAGGAAACAGTCAGACACTGGACCCATCCTAGCTTGGTTTCTTCAAAGGCAGGTCATGCCTACCGAACCTAGTGGACTTTTCTGAGAGGGTCACCAAGACAGTGGAAGAGGGCAAAACAGTGCTTACTGCCTACCTTGATCTAGCTAAGGCATTTGATGCAATACCCCACTCAAATTTTTGTAAACAAACTCACAGAATTAGGCATAAATCCTTATGTAACTCGCTCAGTATCCAGCTGGATCACAGACAGGACCCAGGCAGTTAGGACTGGAGAGGCAATCTTGGAAATGAAGGCAAATGTCAAGGTCTTCTGGCTTACTAAGTTTGAGATGATTGCAAGCTAGGAGCAATCGTAGAAATACCCAAGAAGCTAACATCTTACAAGATGTTAATACAGACAAATGACTGGTGCCAAAGCTACAGCTTAAAAACAATGCCCAGAAATGCATAATAGTGCTTTTTGGGAAATCAGCCCACGGAAGCTACCTTATCAGTAAAACACCTTTTAAAGTAGATACAGCAGTCAGGGATTTGAATATTCCTGTAGCTAGTAACCTGTTTTTTGACCAACATATGTCTAAGGTAGTAAGAAAATAATTCTGTCACTCAACTTATAAGTAAGAGCATGGTGTCTAGGTCCAGGGAAGTCCTTGTGCCACTGTACTCAGCCCTCATCAGACCCTTCATTGAGTGTAATGCCCCCTTTAGTATGTACCTCACCAGGCGCATGCTACAACTGGAATGTTTCCAGAGTTTCCTCTCAAAAAAAATACAGGTTGTAAACCGTGTTGTGTGAAGATTGCCTCAAACCCCTATCTCTATAATCTGTTTCCTACAGACTTCTGAGAGGCGGTTGATGCCTGGCATACAAGGCATCCTTGTTTCCCGCTTTTATGGACCTTTTAAATACCTGCAAAATGAGCAGCACTAGAACTACTAAATCTAAGAATTTAAACTTTGCTTGCAACTTAAATAGTATATGTTGGAAGGACAGGTATATATCTCAGAGAATTCCCATTTATTGGAATAGGCTTCCAGTCCATGTGAAGCAGAGCCCTTCCCCTAACCCTATTCAAGTATGACCCGGACTAGTGGATGGGAAATTGAAAATTCACCCCTGGTCTGGCACCTATGTCTCTGATGGACAGAGGCAGTCATTAAATCATGCCCTAACTAACATACAGCCCTTAAAACAACCTGTAAGCACAGTAGCTCATGGGATACATTTAGGTTGCAAGGCTATGCTTATAAAGGCCCCAGTGGTTGTTAGCCTGGTATACAGATATGGACACCCATCTCTCACTGCTACTCCATCAGTTACCCAAGCTGCTAATCGAACCCAGGTAGGGTGGACTGTAGTCAGGGCTTTATACCTGTATGTCACTGGAGCAGCTTCACGTCAAATGCTTACTTTGTTTATGATCTAATCACAGAGTTCTTCATTTCAGTCAAACTTTTATTCCAAAAACCCTAAGCTCTGCTTATCTTCTCTTTATTTATCTACAAAATCAAAGACTTAAAGAGCTCAAGTGCAGGATAGGATGGTCTCCAAATCTTCCCAGTCAGGCAATTCCTTAGCAGCCAAGGAAAGAGCTTAAAAAGTTGAAGCCTGAAGCTTCTGTTGCCCTTTTTTACCCAAACATCTCATCTGTGATGTTTGATGAGCACACACATAAATGGGAATTCTCTGAGATATATACCTGTCCTTCCAACATATACTATTTAAGTTGCAAGCAAAGTTTAAATTCTTAGATTTAGCAGTTCTAGTGCTGCTCATTTTGCAGGTATTTAAAAGGTCCATAAAAGCGGGAAACAAGGATGCCTTGTATGCCAGGCATCAACCGCCTCTCAGAAGTCTGTAGGAAACAGATTATAGAGATAGGGGTTTGAGGCAATCTTCACACAACACGGTTTACAACCTGTATTTTTTTTGAGAGGAAACTCTGGAAACATTCCAGTTGTAGCATGCGCCTGGTGAGGTACATACTAAAGGGGGCATTACACTCAATGAAGGGTCTGATGAGGGCTGAGTACAGTGGCACAAGGACTTCCCTGGACCTAGACACCATGCTCTTACTTATAAGTTGAGTGACAGAATTATTTTCTTACTACCTTAGACATATGTTGGTCAAAAAACAGGTTACTAGCTACAGGAATATTCAAATCCCTGACTGCTGTATCTACTTTAAAAGGTGTTTTACTGATAAGGTAGCTTCCGTGGGCTGATTTCCCAAAAAGCACTATTATGCATTTCTGGGCATTGTTTTTAAGCTGTAGCTTTGGCACCAGTCATTTGTCTGTATTAACATCTTGTAAGATGTTAGCTTCTTGGGTATTTCTACGATTGCTCCTAGCTTGCAATCATCTCAAACTTAGTAAGCCAGAAGACCTTGACATTTGCCTTCATTTCCAAGATTGCCTCTCCAGTCCTAACTGCCTGGGGTCCTGTCTGTGATCCAGCTGTCACGATGTCTGTGGAGGTCAGTAAGGTGCAGCTTCTTGGCATATCCAGCTCAATGGATTAGATGCCCACTTTGGTAAGGGGAAGCCACGGCTTTATTATTTGAAGAATCTGAAGGCATACCTCGGATTTTAATCTGGGAAGTTGTTCAAAGTACCTTTATTTGAGTCATATCATGGGTTGGATCCTCTGTTTTGTTCTTGTTAATGTTCATATGAAAAAGAAGCAGAAAACTGAACATGCCCATTATTCTCCTCCTCCTGTCCCCAGGAGAACGTCAAAAGTAGTGGTATGATTTTTCTCAAAGGCTACCATGTCCCTAAAGCCCCTTCAGTTTTTCTCTTCTACTGCTCTCTTCCTCATAAGGAGAGAGAGAGAGAGAGAGACACCTTTTCTAAGGAAGAGGATTCAGAACCTGAAGTAGACTTTATGGTTTATTTTTTCCAGATACGTTCCCCTGTTGGACTTGAATCTGAGGATGATGGCATGTTTTCTGACTCTCCTGGAACTCTGTCTTTCTCTGGAACTTTGCTTTGGTAACTCTTTTAAAAGTGATGCAACATTTTCAGTGAGAAGGTAAGTAGGTACTAATGTGCAAAAGGGGTATTATGGTCTTTTACACTGGGGGCATAGAATCCCTTAGCTTCCTGCCGTACCTTCAGTACTAGAAACTTTACAGGATACTTTTGCTACAGCTTCCCTGAATCGATCACCGCCTTCAGCACATTCAAATCTCAGCAGGTTTTAAAAGGTTCCTGATGGTCACAAATTTCTTTATAAACCCCCTTCTTCAGACCTTGCAATTATTTTGCTAAGAGCTGACATACCCATCAGGCTTCTTCCATTGCTTTTACCCATTGATGAAGATAGCAGGGTTATGGGTAGGCATGAAAAGGTGCATCATCACCTACACTTTCTTTCTGCGCCATAGACTACCAAACCCACATGACACAACATCTTTTATCTTTTTTGAAAGGCATTAAAAAAGTTATGTCAGATGTGCCTAACTCAGACAGTAAATCTTCTGCTAACTTCTTTGCCACCTGGCTAGCTAGACGCTCCATTAAAGTTACGATGCTGCAGATGCATCTTCTAGAGCTGCTGCTACAGAGACGGTATTGAAGAGATGATGTTGTTTGAGGTTATAGTCTCTTCCAGATGTCATCAGAACTAAGTTATTGATGCCCCTCTGGAAAGAGAATGTAGTCTACCTTGATGTTGCTTAAATCTTTAAAAACCTGCAAGAGAGAGAGAGCTGTCAATATTATTCTGCATTATGAAACAGATTTTCCTTTCTCCTGTTCCAAAATCCCAAAAGAATTGTCCATCTAATGCTTGCCCCTTTTTTGATAAGGAACAGTAACCTCAACAAAAAGCTAAGAAGTTTTCCAAAATGAAGTGCTTTCTCAAACCAAAACCAGATTTTAAAGGATGTAAATGGTCCTTTCCAGACAGGTCATCAAATTTGTAACACTGGCTCAATCTCCTCCTTCCACATCAGCCATTCTGCTGTCCTACTATCAAGAAAAGCTTTCTCTTTCTCTGTGGAAACTGATGACTTCAGATAAATGGGTCCTCAGTATTACAGAAGGTTACATACTATCTTGGCCCTTCCTATAACTAATTTGGTTTTCTGCAAGTGCCCCCAAATCAAGAACACCTAATTTATGCCCATCCAGGAAGACTTGTAACATCAGGAAACTGTACAACTAGTTCCCTTTCATTAACAGAAGACCCTTTTTCCACGAAAGAGGGCAACTGAAGATTCATTCTGGATTTGTCAGTCCTTAATGCTTTATTAAGAGTTCTAAAATTTAAGATGTTTCTACAAACTCTTCATGACTTTTTGGTTACACTGGACATAAAAGATGCATATCTTCATATTCCCATTCACCCAGATCCCCCACCACCACTGTCACCCTCCAAAAAAAAAAAAAAAAAAAAACTTAATTTTGTGCCTTGCAATTTCACTTTCAGTTTTCTGCTTTGCATTTTGGCCTTTCCACAGCCCCAAGGGTATTCACCAAATGCATAGCCTTTGTCATAGCTTTCTGCAGGCTTCAGGAACACACATCTACCCCTATCTAGATGACCTTCTTTGTGCTTCTTCAAAAGAAAAGCTGCTTTAAGATCTCAGGTTTGCCATATACCTTTTTCTTTATCTAAGTTTTAAAAAGTCTTTCCTATTTAGATCACATAACCTGGTGATATTAGGCTGTCATCTCAGCACCGTTTTCTGTGATGGCATTCCTTCCTCAGGACAATATACAGTTTCTAATTTCCTACATCCGTTCTCTTTCCCTTTGCCTGGATCCTAGCCCTTCAGTCCCTACATCACCTCTCTCCTTCAGGATTCTTCCAAATTCATAAAGACACCACCACCTCTGTATGTGGTATATTGACAATAAGGCACAAAATCTTACCCTAGCTGCAGTCTTGCCATGGCTGCCTGAGAGAGAGAGAGACGTTAATCACAACTTCTTTCAGGCAGTCTACAGTCCACAAAAGAAATAATACTGTAGTGGATCACTGGAGCAGATGTAGGATGTGCACTCAAGAATGGCTGCTGAGCAGGGGTCTTCCTGCAAGTTGTCAGGCAGTACGGAACTCCTGAATCAGATCTTTTTGCCTTCACTCTGTACTGGCAGCTGAGACTGTTCTCCGTAGTATCATGCCCAGAAGCTTGGAAAAAGGATGCCATGCTATTCTCATGAAAGAAGAAATGATCTCCTTCCCTAATCCTATGGGTCCTGCTTAAGGTAAGGGACATGCCAAAGATGATGACCACCACCCCCGTTTGACCAAGAAAACATTGATTCTCCCTTCTATTCCATTTGGCCAAGTGCAGTTACTATAAGGTATCTCACAGGATGGACTTGTTCACACAATAGAATGTGCTTTCTCATTCATCCAAACTTTCATACTCTAAACCAGACAATTCATATGACTGGATTTTGATCCTTTTAGGCATCTTTTTGCTTCAGACATGCTGCAGGTATTACAGGAAGCTATAAAACCTGCATCAAGAAAATCTTTGTTTTCCAAATGGAAGACGTTTTCTGTTTGGTACGAGAAGAAAAAACAGGACCTTTATCAGATGGATATTCCTGCTATTATTTCATATTTATGTCAGGTGTCAAGTTCAAGGCTGACATATTCTTCTACATATGTTTGCCTACCTGTGGATCCAAAAGGCACTTCTTAAAAGGAATCCTCCATTTTAGGACACTTAGAAAAAGTATTCCCCTTCTCACACCAGTTCTGCTCTAATAAAACTGACTTTCTTCCCCCTGTTGAACCAGCTTTCATTTCTCAAACTTTTTGTACCTAGAAGACCATCTTAATTACCCAGGAATCTCAGCACTACAAACCCTTATGGCCTCTCCTCCTTTTTGTCATTTTTCACAGATCTAGGGTATTCCTAAGAGCAAGCCCTTTTTTAATGTGTAAGGTTGTTAATGAATTCTCTTTAAATTGGTAACCACTGGAAATGTTGGGACCCACTAGACAGAATCCGGAAACGTAGAGACCAAATGGCCCAAAAAACAGACTTTCATATGCCAAGTCTGAGATGGTTATTTCCCAGAATATTCCCTTTTCTCCAAAGTATGGCTATTTCGGAGTTAGTAGTTTTGGCCATGCTAAGAAGAAGTTTAAAGGCGAAGAGTGATGTTTGAGATTCATTCTTCTCCTGGAGTTATTGTTTTTTGCTTGTCGGCACTGTTATGAAACTCTAGAAGACTAAAAGGACTTAAAGGAACTATCATTCCGTAAGTCTGCCTCCCTTCTTCCCTGGTTGAGGTGCAATACACATACATCCCACCTCCCCACCCCTCGCTTGTAGCTGTATCTTATGATGTGAAGTTGTTCAATCTTGCCTTCATTCTTACTGATGAGTTCAAAGCCAATCCTCTGCTCATTCGGCCAATTTGCAAAGCTCAAGGCCTCTAACAGCTCGAGGCCAAAGCCCTATCCCACAATGCACCACTACATTCCCCAGATCTAGTTTACCACTGCAACTGATCGTGCGTTTCTCTACAGCTCAGGCCATTGGAGATAAGTTTACTATTTTGTGCTAAAATTTTCAGAATAATCTTATTTTTTCTGGTTCGTGTTTACATAGGCTTGTAGTTAGGACAGTTTATCCGTTTACGGATTATATCTCCTTTTTGACATAAACCATCTCTTCTAATTTTTTGGGCATTGGCCCCTGTTTTTCTTATATCTGTGTTTAGCCATTAGGCTTATTTGCCCTATCCTTAGCCGAGTTAGGCTTTTGCAGTTTTCTGCAATTTTTTTGTTAGCCGATTAGGCTCTTAGCCGTTTTTAGACTTTTTTTTTTTTATTATTTACCTTAGGCTTATTCTGTGTTTGCTATGGACATTAAGAATCCGCTACAGTAAGCTGCCTTTTTGTACTTGTAGCCGGTTAGGCTTAGTTTCATTTGCTGACCGTATATTGTTGTTTTCCTTGCTGACTACTGTTTTCTTGTTACTATGTCTGAGAAGGCAAAATCAGGGTTTAAAAGATGCCCTAAATGCAATCAGAAGATGTCTATAACTGATGGCCACTCCACATGTGTGTATTGCTTGGGTGAGGTCTATTTACAGGATGTTTGCTCCATTTGTCATGGTTTCAGCGCTAGAGTTTTGGCTGAATGGAAACATAAGTTAGTGGAGCATGGATTGATTAAGTCTGCTTTTCAATCAGACTTGGATTCTGCTCCTGGACAACCAAAACCTTCTTCACCAGCTTCTTCAACTAGTTCAGATCAGAAGGGCTCTTCATTTCCAAAATCATCTAAGAAAGCTCCTGTCTCAGTTCCGTTGTCAGTCTTTGAAACCGGTATCTCCTACCTTGAGATCCCCAATTCTGGGTTCACTGGCTCCGTTGGGGGTTTCCTTTCGGGCTTCCAGACTCTCTGATTCGGACATGGATCGAGTGATACGGAGACTTTTACAGGATCCAGCGCTAGCTAAAATTCTGTCTGCTTCGACTCAAGCAGCTTCGGAACCAACAGAGTCCTCTCCTGTTGTTTTTGCTCCTCCTCCAACTTGAATCGAGACATCTGAGCTGGTGGAGGCTATTTAGTCATTTGTGGAACAGTCTGTATCGACACTCACTTCTGACGCTGCGGAATCTGGGAGCAGACACTCTCCTGGCGGTTCCGGGGGGGTGTCAAACCGATACGTCGGTTCCAACTCTTCCCCTTGGTGCTTCGGCATGGACGAGTTCGGCTCCTACCTCTGGCTCTGAGCCGGCAGTTCTGGTATGGGAGCTATCTTCGGGACCCGAGTGCATCCTCGCATCAGAGCCATGGTGCCTTCGATGCCATGAGTAGGGCTTTGTCCCCCCAGACTGCCACAATCTCTGATATGGCCACCTCCTCCCAAAAAGCACCTGAATCTTCTCTGCTACCACAGATTCACCGTAAGCATAGGGACCCAGAGCCTCAGGATTCCCCTTTGAGGGAACCCTGCTCTTCTGAGACCTCCCCAGAAGTTCCCACTGAGGAGGTCCCTCGGAAGAGGTTATGTAAGAGGAGATATTTAGATTCCCCCCAGGAATCCATCCCATCGGACACCGATTTGGAGGAATCGGAAGGGTCCCCCTCTGAGGATGTCTCCTTTTGGGATATCCTTGAGATCTTTAAGCAGAGTGGTGACTGGCAGCCCCTAAACCCTACCTCGGATGAATTGGTGCTCCTGAAGGCTTTCGGGTCCCGACCCACCAACTCTTGGGTGTGTCTGCCCTTCTATGAGTTGATGGAGCTTTTGTCACGAAGGGCGTGGGAGTCGCTGGATTCTATGGAGCCTGTCCCTACGAGGCCCAACAAAAACATTTCAGTGCCTCAAGATAAGTCCTTCTTATCCAAACCCATACCTGTTGATGCCATGGTGGTGGCGGTAGCCACTAAGAAAGAGATGTCGGAGACTTGTACATCTGTCCATCCTCCTAATAGAGAGTCTAGGATCATGGACAAATATGGGAAGTGCATGTTTAGTTCTATGACCTTTGCCCTTCGGTCATTGAACTATCTAATCCACTTCACAAGGCTTCAGAGAGATCTCATGAAGGAGCTTGGAGATACTTTCCAGGGTGCAGTAGCCGATTCAGCAGCGGACAAAGTGACGTCTCAGCTTGGTACCCTCAATTCCATCGTAAACTCTTCCATGCGCCTCATGTCTTATGCGGCTGATGGAATGAGTAGGGCAGCGGGTACAGGAATTGCTTTGCGAAGACATTCCTGGATGCGCTTGTGTTCTTTTGCGGAACCTTTTAAGTCGTTTGTGAATGGCCCCCTTCAATGGTTCTTCCTTGTTTGGACCAAAAGTTAGAGACCCTCACCAGATGTGAGCAAGACAGTAAGACTCTGTCTGCCGTAGGAGTCCATTTTTCTACTCCTACTAGACCTTATCCCAAAGGTCAACGGGGAGGGAAAATGTGGTTCCGTAAGACCCAAGGAGCCTTTCCGAACTCACAAGGTGAAGCCTCCTCTGGGGGCAGAGGGGGGGAGGAAGTGATGGAAGATGACGCCCACATGACAGAGGGGGTCCACTGAACCAGGGTGACAGGGATCATTTCCTTGGGAAGCCCTATGAGCGCTCCTAAAAGGAGGCCCGACTGTCCTGCTCTGGAGGCAGTCGGGCAACGTTTGTCTTTGTACCTAGGCACCTGGCTAAAAATCTCAAAAGATCGATGGGTACAAAACCTTATATCTAGAGGATAGTCCATCCCCTTTCTTTCACAATCCAGACCAACAAAAGGAATCCCAGATGTTCCACCCAGTCTGCGGGATGTGGCATCTGTAAAGGTCCAAAAACTATTGCAAAAAAGAATCATTCAGCCAGTTCCAGCAGACCAGCAAGGATCCGGAACTTACTCAAGATTTTTTTTGGTACCAAAGAAGGCAGGGGACTGGAGACCTATTTTGGACCTCAGCAGACTCAACAGATATGTGGTAAAGACGAAGTTCCGGATGGCCACGCTTCAGTCCATACTCCCGTTCTTAGGGAGGGAGAATTGGATGTGCTCTATAGATCTCCAGGATACGTACTACCATATCAAAATGGCCTGACCATCCAGGGATCATCTGCGCTTCAGGCTGGGAGCCAGTCACTTCCAGTTTCGGGCCCTGCCCTTTGGTCTCACTGCAGCCCTCAGAGTGTTTACCAAATGCATGGCAGTGGTCATGGCTCACTTGAGACATTTAGGAATCCAGGTGTTTCCTTACTTGGACGACTGACTCCTTACCACTCCCACCAGTCATCAACTTATTCGGACAAGGGACACTGCCGTAGATCTGTTTCCAACTGGGTGTTACGATAAATTCAGAAAAGTCTGCTTTATTGCCGTTGCAGCGTACAGTATTTATAGGAGCAGACTTGGACACTGTCAGCATTATCCCTGAAGCTCCCTCCAGAAAAAGTGCTTACCCTACGACAACAAATTGTGGATCTCCTGTCCACATAAAAAGCACCAGCATCACAGATTCTCAAGTTGCTCGGCACTATGGCAGCAGCGATTATTGCAATACCCCTTGCAAGATCTCACATGCGCATTCTTCAGTGGCTGCTGTTCACACAGTGGACATTTCAGGACTTTACCAGTGAATCACTCAGTTCTGATAACCAACTTTTGCAAGGACGGTCTTTGGTGGTGGCTAACGTCCGAGATGGTGACTATGGAATGTTCATTTGTCCTCCTGGCTCCAGTTGCAGCAGTGACCACGGACACCTCCCTGATCGGTTGGGGGGGGGGGGCATTATCAGGGACGAACAGCCCAAAGTATATGACAGGCTCAATAGGCCCATTTGCACATAAACGTCCTGGAGATGAGAGCGGTTCTTTTAGAGTTGCAGTCCTTTCAAGACCGTCTTCATCTAGGCACGATTGAAATCCAGTCAGACATGTCCATAGTCTGGTACATAAACAAGAAGGAACCAAATCTTACCCCCTATGTCGAGAGGCTGTAAGATTATGGAAATGGGCAGAGTCCGCCCAGCGCTTTCTGATAGCAACGCACATCCCGGGGAAATCCAACGTGATAGCGGACAGACTCAGCAGAGCTATTCTGTTGCCTCATGAGTGGTCTCTCGAGAACGAAGTAGTGGAAATGATTTTCCGCAGATGGGGCCAGCCTTGCTGCGACCTTTTTGCCACCTCCACAAACACCAAGTGCAGCGACTACTTTGCCCTGATCCCTCAACAGGGACAACCCCCCGAGGGACGCACTCGTCCACGATTGGCCCCCGCGACTCCTTTATGATTTCCCCTCCATTTCCCCCGATTCTCAAAGTCTTACACAAAGCCAGTTTTCTGGGCAGAACACTTACCTTAATAACCCCATATTGGCCTCGTCAAATTTGGTACCCCTTCCTGAAGCCTCATCTACTGGAGGAGCCTTGGATCCTGGACCCACTCATCAGGAGCTCTTCACCCTTCTCTCTAGTCCATCAAACTGACAGCTTGGCTGTTCCAATTCCCAGAATTGCCAGGTTCCAGAATTTATCAGAAGAGGCTCGACATATTCTTTTGTCGTCACACAAATCTTCAACCAGGAAACTTTATCTCAGTAAGTGGAAAAGGTTTTCCGTCTGGGCCCAGCAAAATAACATTGACCCTTTTCTGGCGTCCATTTCGGGTATTTTCGAATTTCTAACAAAACTGTTCAGTGAAGGAGCTGCAGCAGCAACCATTCGAGTCTAACTGGTTGCTATTTCTAATTTTCATATAGGTGCATCTGAAAATGGTATTCTGTCTAATAAGTTGGCTAAGGCATTTTTGAAGTGTACGATGCATTTAAAACCACTGATCAGATCATCTACTGCTCAGTGGAATTTAAACCTAGTCCTGTCCAAGATTATTCTCCCGCCCTTTGAACCCTGCCTCTTCTTGTGAGCTTAAGTATCTTGCTTGGAAGACCATTTTCTTGGTGGCCATTACATCAGCACGCAGAATTTCAGAGTTGCAAGCCCTTTCTATTAAGCAGCCTTACTTAATATTTCACAAAGGTAGGGTTTCCCTCAGAACAAATCCATTATTCTTACCAAAAGTTTGTTCCGAATTCACACTTAATCAGACGATTGAATTGCCTGTTTTCTTTCCCAATCCTCATCAGTTGGAATATATGCTTCACAAACTTGACGTCCATAGACAACTTTGCTTCTATTTGGACAGGACAAAAGACCATAGCAGAGCTGATCAGCTGTTTGTCTCCTTCTCGAATTCTAAAAAAGATGCACCGGTTTTCAAATCTACCTTGTCTAAATGGCTCTCTGATTGTATATCCTTTATTTACCATGAAGCAGGCATTGTATTACATGACAAAGTCAAGGCTCATTCTGCAAGGGCGGTTTCTACTTCTGTAGCCTTTTTGACCAGACTACCTATTGATTCAATTTGTGCAGCTGACACCTGGTCAAAGCCACATACCTTTATATCTCACTGCAAAGTAGACATGGCCTCTAGGGACAGAGCTTCATTTGGGTCTGCTGTCCTTAAGCAGGTACTCCCATGAGCCACCCAAGATTGTGGTGCTGGGGACGCTACTCATCAGTAAGAATGAAGGTGAGATTGAACAACTTCACATAACACTTACCATAACGTTCCATGTGAGGAGGAGTTCTCGCCTTCATTATTACGCCCCCCCCCCCCACCTACCCTCATCCAATGTCTCAAAGTTCGAGAGGTTCTATCTTAATTTTGGTTCTCCTGAGGAGTTTCCTCTCATAAGTGGTCTGTATGATTTCCTTGAAATCTGGGGTAAGTTTTACGCTAGTTGGCAGCAAACAAGATCTGGGTAATGTAGTGGTGCATTGTGGGATTGGGCTTTGGCCTCTAGCTGTTAGAGACCTCGTGCTTTGCAAATTGGCTGACTCGGAACCCATCAGTAATAATGAAGGCGAGAACAACTCCTCACATGGAACGTTATAGTTAGTACATAACTTCTTTTTTCCTCTCCTGTCCTTTCTTTCATCACTTGGCTTTTGATCTGGGCAAGACAATCCTGAGGATTTTCGTACCAGAATGGTCCTTAAGTGCCATCACAGTCTGTCACTTGGGGCATACACTGGATGTACATTGCAAGAAGGTGCACAAACTTTTGTTTGTTGATTGCACAGACTATATTCTTGCAGGATACTAACCATTCATGAGCAGTACTACAACAGTGATCCAGTCAGATATCTACTTCTTTGGAAATTTCTTAAACATTACTGTCGGTTTTGCTAACTCTAACACTACCATTTTAACTCACTGAATCTGTTTTTGCTGCATATGAGATTTTAAGGAGGACATGGTTGGAATTCAGATCACAGCACAGTCTGACCTTATCTGTTAGTATTGTTACTGTGCTGTTGCTGTTCTGGCTTTAATTGGCAGAATCTTTTATTTCCCCTCAAATGTTACTTTGTTTTTCACTGTTTGCATTATTGAGTCAGTCAAACAATACTCAGAGGTAGTTTTTCAAACCAGAATGGAGAACCTTTAAGTTGTCGTCTTCTTCCAGTGTTCCCAAAGTTTACAGAATCCATTGTGCACTGCACTTCATGTGTAGGATCTTTGCTATATTCCTGGTGATTTGACACTGTTGCTTTAGGTGAGCAGCCTCCATTTCACTGATTTTCTGCATTGCCAACCGTTCAGAAAGTGTTCCGTGATGCACCTAATTAGCAGCACACTGCCATTTCTTAATCATCTCATTGTCTGACTGCAAATGTCACATTTCACCGGCTACACGCAGCGTCCTTTGATAGGACAAATAAAAACTGTAGAGTAAAGCTGTTTTGTATATAGATGTTACACTGCATTACAATGAAGAATTAATTTCATTACAGTGAAATTCTATAGCAATAACCCACGCCTGGGTGTGGGTAATGCTGGATTTACCCACAGTTGGTGTGGTTTGGTCCCGAGGGCGAAGCCCGAGAGACCAAACAAAGCCAACCGTGGGTAAATACAGCATTACCCACACCCAGAAATGGGTTATTGCTATTATACCATGACATTATTTAAGAAAAGAAACTATTACTTTTCTTAAATAATGGCATAGTATAATGCCTGTTTGCTGCCCTTCCGCAGATGTCTGGCATCAGCTGCAGTTCTGATGTACTGCGCGCCTGCGCAGTCCATCAGAGCTGTGGGCAAAAGCAATGGAGAAAGCAAGATCTCTGTTGCCTTTTTTTTTACTGTCTCGCTATGTTAAATGGGTTTAACATAGCGAGACAGCTTTAAAATAAGCAACGGAAATCTCCGTTGCTTATTTTAAAGCTGTCTCGCTATGTTAAACCCATTTAACATAGCGAGACAGTGTTTTAAAAACAGAGTTATACTAATGGAAAAAAGTCCGAGCGACCGGACCTTTTTCCATTAGTATAACTCGATTTACAATGTGCACGCTGGCCAATCCGCGTGCACGTTTTGGAATATTAATGGGGGGTCATGGTATAATTTACATTTGACCCTGGGAGTGAAATGTGATATTTTTTCTAAGCTGTTTGAAAAGTTACATTGATATATTTATAGTGCGTATGCTGTTATTGTTGATAATAAATATGTTATTTGTATATATACACACACACACACACACACACACACACACACACACACACACACCATGCATGCCAGCTGCTAAAAAGAGCCTGTTCCACCAGGCCTGAGGAGAGGGCAGGGTTAAGCATTTAAGACCTGTTTTCCCATATCTGAGTCTTTAGTAGAATTGTTGGTACTGTCCTACGAGACTAGGGACAAAATAGCTAACACAGATTTTCTATATCCTCATCTCTTACTATATTTATATTCCTATTTTAATGTACTTATTCCAGATGGACATTTAACAGTTAACATACTGAATTCATCAGATTGTATTGTTTATATATTGTATTTAAAATAAACTTTTTATTGGTAATTATCTTTTTCTTAGCATGGTATGACCAAAATCGCCTGCGATTTGTAGTGACTAGTGTAAAGACCTATTGTAGTGTGATGCAAAAGTAAATTTACCCATTTCTGTGTTAAGTTTAACCAGGTTTGTTCTGTGCAGCATTAGAACAGTGTAGGTTACACCACTCAGGATTTTGTTTAAGTAAAATGAATTACTTGGGCAATGTTTATTATCTGTTATGTTCTGAAGTATTTCTACAGTAGTTTACATATGTTTGTAATCATGGTATGTTGAAGTGAAAGAAATTCATTCATCCGTTGCCTCAATGTATTTGCTTTAATGCAGAAGGTCATTTTAAAGATTTTTATGGGAGCATTTCATTTTACTTTAACAGATTGAAAGCAGTGTTTCATCTCAAGTTCTGGAGTCAACACTGCATGATTTGAAAGGTTTACAGGAATTCCTTGACAGAAATTCCCAATTTACAACTGGTATATTTGGAAACCCAAGGTAAGAGAAAAAGGTTTTGATTTGAATGGGCATAATATAAGACTGTAAAAGCTGACTTAGAGGCAAAGTTGAAGCTGATATTTCTTATTTACTGAAGAGAGATGTTCTTAATGTGGGTCATTGTTGCAGTAGAGTATAGGAATTAACTACAAGGTAAAATCCACCTGCTCGGCCTGTCTTCCCAGAGTTATTTGGATGTCAGGTAAGACTGATCCCTCCCAAACATAAGGGCACACATCTCAGTGAGAAGGTTATTGGTTGCTCTGTCCATTTCTGGTGGCAGTGGTCCATTCTTGCACAGTCTGAAAAGATAAGTGCCTTAATCGATGTAAATTACGTATTTGTTATGCTTCTGTACAGGTTTATGCATGCTTTTGTTTAGCTAGTGAAGATGTTCATCGTGTTTCACTGTTGCAGTCATTACACTTGGGTTATCCTGCTGGCAGGCTACCCGCAGTCGGCCTGAATTCCAAAGTCCTGGTCCGGCGTCGGTTGCTGTCGCCTCTTCCCTGACTTCAGTGCGCCAGGGGTATAAAAGATGCAGCCAACGCCATTTTTCTTCAGTCTTTCTTGCCGTGTGGTGCCTGAAGCAAAAGCAGTTCGCAAGTGCCGGTCGGCCGACTCCTGAGATTTTTGAAATTGAATTTCAGATCCAAAGTCTTCAATAAAGCTAAGTACCCCGTTGGGGAAACTTTTTTCTTGCTCCAGACCGACGTCAGAAAAAGTTAACTGTATTTCTTGTGGGAAGCAAATACCTCGTAAGGATTTTCATTCTTACTGTATTCCTTGCCTAGGCCCTGATCACAATGTTGCTAGTTGTCGGTTTTGTGCTAGATTTAACCAATGCACGATAAAGCGTCGGTACGATTTTGCTTTTCATTACTTTGGCCGAAGGTTTAACTATATAATGCCGTCGGAACAGCCGACGACCGGGATTCATAAAAAGCGCAAGGATAAAGAAAAGGACATGCATCCGAGGTCTAAAACCGACAAAGCCTCTTCTAGGCCAATCGCCGGTTCGCCAGTGCTCAGTGAGGTGCTTTCGCAGCCCCTGACCCCCACTACCTCAGAGCCACAGGCCGCCTCCCACATGGAGACAACTAGGCCTCTGGATACTCAAGGTATTGGCCCTTCGGAAATTAATCCCTCAGATGGGTCCGGAGCCGCTGAGCAGGCATCGGCTTCTGAGGGTGTTTTCAGACCTACACAACTTTATATAAAGCCTATTTCAGCATCCAAGACAAAGTATAAAACAGTTTTAAAGACAAAGAAACAAGTTACAGCATTCTCCAGGACAGACTTTTATGCCCAAGAAACAGATGTTCAGAATGGCCGAAGACCTAATTACTTTGATCAGGGGTTCCCATCCCCCTCCTGATAAGAGGCCTAGGCAAGATACTGAATATGATTCCTCTGATCAGGTTTCCATTTCCTCTGATTCCTCTTCAGAAGAGGGATATTCTATTCCTCCCTATGAGGATTCTGATGCTGAAGATTCTATTCCTTCAGCTTCTCCTCCTGAGGATTACTCATTTGGGGAAACCCTGCATACCATGAGGGAGCATTTCCACTGGGAGAGCCAAGATTATTCAGATTCTAAGAAAAGGGTTAGAGGCTTTCTTTTACTTCCTCAGCACAGACCTCTTGCAATTCCTCCTGTTCTAGACATAGTAGATGATGTATTTTAGAGTCCGGCCTGTCTCCAGACTCTTTACCTCCTGCACCTGTTAAGCCGGACAGATACTACAGGGTCCCAGATTCCCATAAATTTCTATATAAAAACCCTGTTGCTGACCCAGAAACTATCTCACAGGGTCCCAAAGGGGTCAAGGCTGCTACTGCTAAAACCCTGTCCCCTCAGATAGAAATTCTAGGGCTCTGGACAGATGGGGGAAAAAAGTCTACACTTCTGCTACCTTGGCTGTAAGGGCTTTAAATGGTCAGTTTCATATGCTCAAATATCAGCAATACTTAATGTCTTTGTTAAAACAAAAAATGTTGACAAATTCTGAATGTTCTGAGACCAAAGATTTGCAGGATTTATTGCATGCAGCTGAACAAGTGGGAAAACATACTTAGCAATCTGGTTATGATTCACTGGAGGCCTTGTGCAGGGCCACTGTTACAGGTTCTGTTATTAGAAGGCATGCTTGGTAAAAGGAACAGAATCTGCCTGATCATGTTAAAGCAAAATTATTGGATGCTCCATTACAGCATGATACTTTGTTTGGTGTTAAGGCAGAAGAGGTATTGAAGAAAATGGAGGACAAAGCTAAATCTTTGCAGACAGTAAAGGATTTCTTACAGGTACAGCCACCCAGATTTAGCAGGAACTGGCCTTCTAAGAATTGGTACTTTCCAGTGTCAGACAGACCACAAAGAGGCAGATACAGACGCAGATCTCAGCCCCAAGGCTCATACAGGCCTAAACAAATGGGGTGCTTCAGCCTCCAAAGGCGGAGAAGACAAATCACAACCATATAGGAAACAGTCCCAATGACTTCCCACTACTAATGCCAAGTGCTTACCTTTTGGCAGCACCCTTAGGGGGGAAACTAGCACTTTTTTCACAAAATTGGCACATATTCACCCAGGACAAATGAGTACTGAATATTGTTTCCCAGGGTTACAGGTTCCACTTTCAAACCCTCCCAAGGGCAAAAGGTATGCCAGACCTGCCACACAATCAATGGGCAGAGGCACAAAAGCAAATTTAATCTCTCATGGACATGAGGGCTATTCAGCCAGTGCCCCAACAAGAGCAGGGACAAGGATTTTACTCAAGACTTTCCTTAGTACCAAGAAAGGACAAAGCCTGGAGACCAATTCTGGACCTGTCTATTCTAAATACTTTTCTGGATGTTCCAAAATTCAAAATGTTGAGACTGCAGCAGCTTCTGCCCATGCTGGGCAAGAAGGCTTGGCCTGTAACTTTGGACCTCAAAGAGGCATACCTGCATGTCCCAATCAGACAATCTTGCAGAAGATACCTCAGATTTCATAGCTGGCTCAATGCATTACTAATTCTCTGCACTGCCCTTTGGCTTATCTATTGCGCCCTGGGTCTTCACAAAATGCCTGGCACCAGTAATTGCATTTTGCAGACAAAGAGGAATTCAAATATATCCCTACTTGGACAACTGCCTCATTCAAGCAGAGACCAAAGACATTGTATTAAAGCATCTGGTATTTGTAAAAAGATTACTAATTTGCCTAGGGTACACAATAAACGAAAAGAAATCAAAACTAGTACCCTCTCAAGAGATAATATTCCTGGGTGCAAGCTTAAATACAACTGCCCAGATGGCTTATCTCACGCCAGACAAACAAAGGCAACTGACTTCTTACTTCTAAAACATGGCAACAAAGACCCAGTTATCTGCAAGAAAAATTCTGCAGGCTCTGGGCTACATGGCATCCTGCATTCTACTAATTCCATATGCAAGACTGCAGATGAGGAAACTACAATGGTATCTAAAAAGTGTTTGGACTCAACATTGCCACAGCCTGGAAACATTAATTACTCTAAATCCCTGCCTGCAACAGGAGTTTCGATGGTGGGCACAGGCCTGTCACCACAACAAGGAGCAGCCATTCGCTTTACCCACAGCCAGGCAGACACTAACAACAGATGCATCAGATTTTGCCTGGGGGGCACACATGGCAGGGAAATGTATTCAGGGCACATGGCCCACAAGCCAAATGCATCTTCATATCAATCAAAAAGAGGTGCTAGCTGTACATAATGCCCTGACAGCCTTCAAGGACCTACTTCATCCAGGACAACTGCTGATAAAGACGGACAGTACTACTGTCATGTGGTACATAAACAAGCAAGGAGGCACACATTCCTACCCCCTCTGCAGACAAGCCATGACTTTGTGGAGCACAGCATTGACTTATCAAGTACACCTGCAAGCACAATTCCTGCCAGGAAAGACAAATACTTTGGCAGACGAACTAAGCAGAAACCTTATGGATCCTCACGAGTGGAAACTAGATCCACAAATCTTCAGAATGATAATGGGGAAATGGGGATGCCCAGACATAGATTTGTTTGCCTCCCCTCACAACTGCCAGCTACAGAGATTCTGCGCTTGGACTTATCACGAACAAGCATGGAAATGGACGCCCTTTCATTCAGCTGGAAAGCCCTTACAGTATATGCCTATCCTCCTCTGCCTCTCTTCCCCAAAAGGTTAAATGTTAAAAGGTTAAAGGTTAAATGTTAAAGGTCAGACAAGAGAAGCCAAAAATGATATTGATTGCCCCAGACTGGCCACGCCAGGACTGGTACCCAATCCTAAAGAGCTTGTCTCAAGGCCCAGCCTGGACATTACCTCAAAATCCTCATTTGCTGACCCAACAAAACAATCGGAATCCTACACAGCCAACTCAGAACCCTAAATCTGGCTGCATGGCGGATAATGTAACCATTTAGAACACACACCTCTAAAGCAGTTATGGATGTTATTTTGGAGGCCAGGAGGCCCAGCACCAGAAAATCTTATGCAGAATAATGGAAGAGATTCTGTGCTTGGAGCCAAGCACAAGGAATTGACACGCTTGTACCAAATATTCCTCAGATTTTACAATACCTAACTGAGATGCTGGACAAAGGCCTATCCTTCTCATCAATTAAGATCCATGCCTCTGCCATTTCAGCTCATTACAATACGGACCCACCTATTTTTTCTCATCCACTGCTAAGGCAGTATCTCAGAGGGGCCAAAAACATAAGACCTCCAAGGAGAGCTCCAATACCTGCATGGGACCTCAATTTTGTCTTGGAAAAACTCACACTGCCTCCTTTTGAGCCAGCCAATACAGCTGAGATAAAATACTTATGTAAAACAGCTCTTCTCCTAGAAATAACTTCAGCAAGAAGAGTCTCAGAGTTACAGGCACTAATGGCTGTGGAACCTTTTATTATTTTCCATCCAGACAGGGTTTCTCTAAGGACAAACCCAACATTTATGCCTAAGGTAGTGTCCATTGTGGCTCTTAACCAAACCATACATTTGCCTACCTTTTATCCAAACCCGCAGAATAAGGGGGAGAGACTTCTGCATTCTTTGGACATGCACAGACAGCTACGCTTTTACTAGGACAAAACTAAAGCTTTCAGAAAGACTGAGCAACTCTTAGTGGCATATGCTGCAGGATCGCAAGGAAAAGCTATTTCAAAGCAGACTATTTCAAAATGGATAGGCCACTGCATTCGTTTCTGCTATTCACAACATGGCAAATCAGTGCCTAAGGGCATTAGGCCACATTCAACCAGAGCAGCAGCCACTTCAGCAGCCTTCCTCAGAGGAGTACCAACCAAGGACATTTTGGAGGCTGCGACCTGGACTTCAGTGCACACTTTTACAAAGCACTACCACTTACCTCTTTACTCTAAATCTAGAGTAGGCTTTGCCACTGCAGTTCTGCATGGCCTCATAGCCACTCCTAATTCTATTTAGGCCCAGCCACCCAACCTCAGCTTTGGGATTCTACCCAAGTGTAATGACTGCAACAGTGTAACACAATGAACATAGTACAGTTGTGTACCTACCATAAATGTAGATGTTCAGGTGTATTCACTGTTGCAGTGCAGGTTACCCTACCTCCATCCCCATTCATTTCTGGGACTTATCTGTACTTCTCTATTCTATACAACCTATGTGGTGTGTTTGCTTGTAGATGAAGGTTATGTGCATGCTTTTTTATGATCAGAATTTTTTTTAGCCTACCCTTTTGGGGGCACCTGACATCTGGGGCAAGAAAAACTGAAGAAAATGGCGTCGGCTGCATCTTTTATACCCCTGGCGCACTGACGTCAGAGAAGAGGCAACAGCAACGGACGCCGGACCAGGACTTTGGAATTCAGGCCGACTGCGGGTAGCCTGCCAGCAGGATAACCCAAGTGTAATGACTGCAACAGTGAATACACTCGAACATCTACATTTATGGTAGGTACAAAACTGTACTTTCTCTGCAGTATTCTGATCAAATGCAAGTGGTAGGGGTTTTCGAAATCCGTCTGCCATATTAACACATACCAGCAAAGAGTTTTGCAAATAAGCATAAACATACACACATGCCAGAATCAGTGCCAGTAATTGTCCAATGCCTTTGTATGCTGAACTTGTACCTTTGCTGGACTTTTCAGAATTATGCGAATAAACAAACTTGTAGTACTTTCAAATAACTGGACTTTGCGAAATAAACTTCTCGGGCGCTTTGGAACTTTTGGAATGGTAAGGGTGAAAATGCTAGTCATTTACCATCATTTGCTAAAGCAATTTATCAGTTTAAGAAACATTCGAGAACTTTACAATGTGACTGAATAACTCACGAGCACTGTAATACCCTTGTAATGTTGTCTTTTGTAAGAAATCGCCTCTTATCAGTGTAAGAAACTTGCTGAGTAACTGCACATTGCAATAAATCGAACAACTGTTGCCTTAAACTCAGTAACTTTTCAAAGTAATTGCACTTTGGGAATAACTGACTACAGCACATCTAAATGTCCCCAAAATGGTGGGACCTTACTAGGAAACTCTTTACAGTACAAGAAGCACTCTGTAATGGCAGTACTTTGCGAATAGACGCACCTGGCGCAAGAAACTTTTCAAAATGGCAATGCTTTGACTGTATTACATAAAATAGTTGCAGTTTACACACAAACTCATCGAAATACATGCATAGTAGTAGTCACACACTGTACGCACTTTTACACACTTTGAGCTTCATCGAATAACTCTAGTTATGATCTTGATACAATACGAAGTCATGATTATGCCCAAATACAGCACTTTGCCAAACAGTCACCTTGCTTTATTTTCACTTAATGTGCCCTTTGCTTTTCATTATATTCGTTTTGCTCATTTAAGTCCCTTTTATGCCCAATGCATTTTTCGTGTTCGTTTTACTCTAAACATGTCTAACTTTGCCTTGAACACACTTGTTCTGCTTTAAACATGCTCATTCTGCTTTACAATTAATCGTTTCATTGAATACTTGTATCATAAACATTTTCTGTAGTTAACAAACTTTTAATACTTTTTACCTGCCTGGTAATGCGGTTTGTGTCCTTGTAATGGCCCATTATTGTCTTTCGCATAGAGTAAATAGTTCATGCTATTTCTCATTACCTTTGTTTCTTTCTAGCCATGTTTGTGCACTTTTCTCTCAGTTTTACCTTCACTGTTGTTGTTGCACCTCATGGCATCCGAATATTCTTCTCTCTTTGATCCCAGTTCTAACACCATGTCACTTTCATGTTGAGACATGAATAAACGAGTCTTCATGGGTTCTGTTCAAGCAGCTTTATTTCATACAAACACATTGCTACTGTTAACTATTGACCATAACTTAACTTATATACAGCCAATGACTTCGATCATGCATGCTCAATCGCTAGCTGCTACTTTAAAATGGCACTAAGGAATTGCATGTGTGCAGGTTATATATGTGCACATACAGCCCCACATGCTTTTTTAAAGATATAAGCACACACTTTATAGTATGATCTACAGATTCCATACAAAGACTTTTGCAGTGACTTTTTTTTTTTTACCTAGGCCCAGAACGCAATTACAAGTCCATCTCCATTTGGCAGTCGTTTGCAGCCAAGACCCTCAGATCCTGGATGCCTTTCATTCTTCTTCCTTAACACCTGATTCTCTGCCACCTGCTCCTAAAAGAATATGCAGGTTTTATAAGGTTCCTGATGAGCTTAAATACCTGTATAGAAGTTTTATGGCTGATCCTGCAGCAGTTTCTCTCTCCTTGGATAAGCCATCCAAGCTGTTTCCCACTGCTAATGCCCCCTCCCCCCCTCGACCGGGACAGCAGGTGTGTGGATAGGTGGGGTGAGGAAGTCTGCAACTGCTCCACTTTAGCATTCAGAGCTTGTGATTATCAAATGCAAATAACTAAATATTTGCTGTCTGTGCTTCAGTGTGTGTATAAGGTTGTTGCAAAACCTCAGACAGCAGACTCTAAACAGCAAATGCAGTCTCTTCTTTACAAAGTTACACAGATAGGCAGACATAGCATTAAGTGCAGCTATGTTCCAGTGAGAACTGTCGAAGTCAGCTGCCACCCACAGGCTCAGTGATCTGGCAGTATGGATGGCTTTGGAGTCCATCATTCCTGAAGACTTCAAATTAAAAATCCTGGATTCCCTTTTTTGACAACACACAGGCTGCCAGTTTTTGCAAGAGCAATGCAAGTCCAAGAAAGTCTATTTGGACAAGTCCACTTCCTTGGTTAAAAGAGAAGCTAGGCCTTCTTACAAACATAGAAAAGCTCCTAGGAAAAGGATTTTCAGGCAAACCACAGAAGGATTTCCCTTCAGGGAGGCCTCTCTTTCAAAGCAAGACTCTGTGGTGGTCTCCCTCTCCTCCCCTCCCTCTATCCATCTACCTCCCTATCAGAAATACTCCCCCTTTCTCTCTCTCTCTCTGTCTCCCTTCCTTTCTGGGAGGTTATAATTACAGACAAATGGGTTCTGAACATTATCAAAGAAGGCTGTGCCATGTATTATGGAAAACATGCTTTTTCTAAAAGGTGTTCCCCATTTAACTCCCAACCAGCTCCCTTTGTTTGGTGCCATTGTTCAGGACTTGCTAGCACAAGGCACCATAGAAGAACATTCACCCTTCGTAGAAAGTGGTTTTTATTCCATGATTTTCCTTGTTCTACGGAGGGAAGGATAATGGATGCCCATACTGGAACTCTCCATGCTGAATACATTCCTGGAAGTGCCTACCTTCAAAATGTTTCTCTCTACAACCTCTTGCCCTTTATTCTTCTTCAGGCCTTTCTGGTGTCCCTAGACCTCAAGAATGCCTGCCTTCACATCTTTGTCCATTCCTTTTGCAGGAGATTCCTCGGGTTGTTCTCTGGCTCATCACATTTTCAGTTTATTGCTTTGCCTTTTGGTCCTTCCACTGCCCTAAGAGTTTTTTTTTAGAAAGTGTCTAGCACTAGTAGTAGCTTTGTGCCACACTTGGGGAATTCAGATTTTCCCTTACCTGGATGACCTGTTAATTGAGGCCTTTTCCACAGACACTCTCCTCGAGCACCTGCTTTTCACAGTATAACTTTTTTTTAAAAATGTGGGATCCACCATCAGTTTCAAAAAGTCTCATCTCACTCCCACTTAGGATCTAGTGTTCCTAGGTTGCAGCCTAAACAAATATAATGCAGACCTGTCTTCCTCAAGAAAAAAGTGCTAACCCTGGTAAGCTTTTTCCAAACTCTCTACTCGATGAGTCAGTGCACTGCAAGGTAGATCCTCAGGGCTCTGGGGTTCATGTCTTCATCCATCCCAGTGATCTCACTGATAAGACTGCATGAGGAAAATTCAGTGGTACCTGAAATCAGTGTGGCCCTAAGACTCATATCCCTTTGACACCCTGATCCCTGTGCTGCCCTGCATCAAGGAGGAGTTTTTTCTGGTGGTAGAAAGTTGTTTTCCTCAACCCAAACTGAAAATGTCAGTCTGAAAGAAGCTCTACAGACTTTCTCACACCTTTGGAAGCCAGGAGCTCTCCTGGATTACACTTAAAATACCACAGTAATATGGTATGTAAACAAACAAGGAGGTGCAAAGTCTTACCCCATGCAGGTTGGCACAGGAGGTTTGGCAAATGGCCACTGAATTGAACATGGCTGTCACAGCTGCTTAACATTCCACCTCTAGAGAATGTATTGGCAGATTCTTTAAGCGAAAATCTCATGGACCCCCACGAATGGGCCCTGAACAAATGGTCCTTCAAAGCAATTATACGCTGCTGGGGCACTCCGCAGACAGACATCTTTGCATTTACAGAGCATTCTGCACCAGTATTCCATCTCTTCTAGCCTGTAGGACAGATGCCTTCTCCTTCCAGTGGACAGCGAGGTTCCTGTACTCCTACACTCCGTAGCCACTTATTCCAAGGGTCCTAATAAAAATCTAAAAGGACACTCCAAAACTGCTGCTCCTGGCCCTTTTTTTGGCCAAGACAGCATTGGTTTTCTATCCTGTTCTACCTCTCAGTGGGAAACCACTTGAAAATTCTGACACAATCAGACCTAATCAACCGAGAGGTCAGCTCCTTGCCTCTGTGTTACGCTCTGTGGATGATTGGGTTCTGATCTCTAAAAGACACCTATTTTAAGAAAGGAGTCTTGCACCTTAAATCTCCAAGGAAGCCAATTACTCCATGGGATCTTAATTTTGTTCTGGAAAAGCTCATTCTACCCCCTTTTGAGCCAGCCACTTCTGCCACCTTAAAATTCTGCACATGGAAAACTGTTCTTTTAATGGCTCTAACCTCGACACACGAGTGTCTAAACTTGAGGCATCCATGGCTACTTCTCCCTCTCTTGTTTTTCACAAGGACAGGGTAACGGTAACAGTCCTCTTTTTATGCCTAAGGTACTAAATCAAATACCCCTCAGTCAAGTCATTCACCTTTCAGTTTTCTTTCCCATACCCTCAAAGTGTGTGGGGGAGAGGGGGATCTTACACTCAGCATTTACAAACAGCTGAGGTTCTGCTTAGACAAAATAAAGATTATCAGAAAAACTGACCCAACTATTTGTTTCTTTCATGGATACAAAGCTGGGTCAACCAGTCTCAAAGCAAACCATTGCACCCTCAGTATCTTGTTGTGCCAGTTAAAACATGCTAAATCCTTGCTTTACTGCTCAAAAGCAAACTCCACTCTGATGATTACTTGTGGAAAGCACTAGAAGAACTGTCACTTGGTTCTCACTGTACACCTTCTCCAGGTCTAGGGCTGCCATTGCCAGATCAGTTCTCTCTGGTCTCCTGGACGGTTCCTCTTCACTCTAGCCATCCATCCCACTTTTCTTTTTTCTCTTTAACTCTGGGAATCACTCCTCTGTTATGAATACAACAGTGATTCAATTTAGGACGTAGTACAGTGGTGTAAAAAATTTACATAACAGTAGATGTCTTAATGATCACTGTTGTGGTATTCCTTCCCACCTACTCTCTTGCTTGTGTATCACATGTAGATGTCCTACTGATCATTGTTGTAATTTTCCTTCCTTCCCATCTACTGTCTTGGCTACGTATCACACATACCTATATCCTTTCTTGGGGGAGTTTCCTATTAGTTCAGTCTACACACCTCCTAGCTGATCAGTTTCCTCTCAGTTGTCTTCAGGACGTTGGCTTGAAGATAGTCTGATGATCATGTGCACATGTCTGTCCCTGTACCCCAGTCCACAGAAACTAAGGTCATACTTCAGACGTACTCCCTTGTAAAGATAAAACATTAGTACCCTGACCCAGACGTCTGTGACATAACCCATCTGTTATGAATACAGGAAATATTCTATGTGGGAGAATTGACCCCTTTGCCATCCACTTCAAATTCTCCGGTTTCTAAAATATTAGACAAGACTAAGCCTGCCAAGGAGAAAGAGAAGTAAAAAGAAAGAGAAAGATGGAGAAGCAAAAAGAATGACCTAGAAAGAGGTCACCAGATCCAAGTCTCCAGTCAGGCCCAACCCTTAAGAATCCTAAACTGTTGAATCTGACATCCGATCCGGAGAGAGCTCTGGTCGAAAAACCATCACCTACATACCATTTCTGTCTGTAGCTGGCCAGTCTTCAGCTCTGCTTCCTATTCTCCAGGAAAGATATCAATATCCCAGAGCACCATGTGTAACTTCTTCATACTGGTCATATTGCTCATTGAGATGCATTTCTGAAGCTATGTTGATAGGATAAGTACATTGCTTTAGACACGGATTCCAATGGGGTCCTCCCAGCACCTCCCCCACTGGGGTCTCTTGGTTTGGTCCTGTCAGCTTTCTCCTTGGTTACTCCTCCTCCAGTCCAACCTTCAAATCTAGTGCCTGTGGCTCAGAGTGAAGTCTGTGAGGGGTTTGTCCAAGATGATGGTGGCTTTTGTTTCAACTTCAACAGTGTTCCTTACCCTTTTGACTCTGTCAAATCACATTGGGTCTTTGTGCTAAGAGATCAGGGTTGAAATACAGAGGTTGATTTCAGTTCCAAAGTTTTCAGAACCATCTCTGCCACTGGGTGTTTTGGCCTTAGACATCAGTGCTGTAATGTCTGCTTCGGAGCCACATGGGATTGGAGTCGGGGCCAAAGATGTTTCTCCCTTAGGGTCTCTAGTTCTAATCTTGGCTTTGGCATTTGAAGGTTTGGAAAGAGTCCTCTCCAAATCTAGAGAGTAGATGTCCTTCAAGGATGCATCTGCAGTCATAACATATGGGTTGTCCTGCCTCAGGCAGCCCTTCGGTCGGCCGGATTCCAAAGTCTGGGTCTGGCCTCGCATGATGTCGCACTTTCCCCGACGTCAGAGCGTCTGGGGTATAAAAGCATCAGCCGACGCCATTTTCCTCAGTCTTTCTTGCCGCGCGGTGCCCGAAGCAGAAGCTGTTCGCAAGTGCCAGTCGGTCAGATCCAGTGAATTCAGCTACCGAAGACTTCAAAAAAGCTAAGTACCCCGTTGGGGACTCTTTCTTGCCTCAGCCGATGTCAGATAAAGTAAATAATTGTTTAACTTGTGGGAAACAAATACCTCATAAGGATTTCCATTCCTACTGCCTTCCTTGCTTAGGCCCAGACCACGACGTATCGTCCTGTTCAGCCTGTGCTTCCTTCAACCGACGAACTCTTAGACGTCGGTCGGAGTTTGCAGAGGAATTTTTTGGGGCTAGTTTTGCATATAAAATGCCGTCGGAGACTCCAACATTACATTTGGTGAAAAAACGGAAGGACAAGGACCGACACTCGCGGCCCGTGGTTTTGGCTGAAACCACGGTAAGGTCTACCGCGAGTGTCTCGGTTTCGGCCGAAACAGAGTCCTCGGAGATTCCTTCATCCGAATCCACTCAACCGACCACCACAGCCCGGGAGGCCCCGGCTGAGTCGGCTACCGAGCTACCTACCGAAACCAGTGTCCAGGATATGTCCAACACCATACCTTTGGACATATCTACTCCTGCACGTGGGGCAGCTAGGCCCCCTGCTTCCATGTCCATTAAGGCCTTTTCTAGGGCTAAAGCTGCTAAACTTTCTAAAGCTTTGCCTCCCAAGACTACCTCCCAGAGGCCTTCCTCTAGTTCTCAGATCCTCAGCCTTGCAGAGGACTTTATTTCTTTAATTAGAGGTTCACAACCTCACCCGGACAGGGCCTCTCACCCTCCACCAGACAAAAGGCCCAGGACTGAGCCCTCTGACCCACACTCTTCAGATGAGTCCACGGATGGATTTGAGTTGTCAGACCACCAGGAGGAGGCTTATTCGCCCTATGAGGATTCTGATGCTGAAGAATCTATCCCTTGACCTCCCTCCTGAAGAGTTTTCCTTTGGTGAGACTCTACACTCCATGAGAGAGCATTTTCAATGGCAAGATCAGGAATTCTCTGATTCTAGAAAAAGATTAAGGACCTTTTTACATTTGCCTCAGCATAGGCCCTTAGCTATACCTCCTGTTTTGAATGTAATTGATGATGTGTACAATGATGTCAGTACAGCCCGTGATACTCTCCCCCCGGCCCCTGCCAAACCTGATAGATACTACAGGGTCCCGGATTCTCACTTCCATCTGTATAAAGCCCATTCTGCAGACCCAGAAACTATTACTCTGGGCCCTAAAGGGGTTGCGGCTGCCACTGCCAAAAATCCTCTACCTTCTGAAAGAGAGTCTAGAGCTTTAGAGAGATGGGGAAAGAAGGTATATACTTCTACAACTCTTTCCGTCAGGGCACTAAATTATCAATTTCATATGATACAGTACCAAGAGTATTTGTTAGATGAACTGAATAAAAAGCTTTCTTCTCCTGAGCCCCTTGACCGTAAATCCCATCAGGATTTGGTACACAACTCACAGCAGGTTAGTAATCATTTCTTAAAGTGTGGTTATGATGCATTGGAGGCTTCATTTAGGTCAGCTATGACTGGGGCAGTTATTCGTAGGCTTGCCTGGCTGAAGGAACAAGCTTTGCCAGACCATGTTAAAACTAAACTCCTGGATGCTCAAATGGAGAAACAAAATTTATTTGGCTCCTCTGCTCAGGAGGTCTTAAAAAAGTATGAAGAAAAGGCAAAATCTGTGCAAACAGTTAAGGATTTCCTGCAAGTACAACCACCGAGATTCAGCAGAAACAGGCCTACTAAGAATTGGTCCTTTCCAGATTCGGACAGAGCCCAGAGAGGCAGGAACAGACGCCCCAGAGGCAGAGGCCAATCTAGGGGCTCTTACAGAGGCCGTCAGTGGCAGCCTGCCAACCAGAGAGGTAGTGCAACAGCAGCAGCAACAACTACTACACCAGGACAGGCTCAATAACTTTACTCTGATTCCGCCTACCAGGGCTCAACTGGAAGCACCCTTGGGCGGAAAGCTTGCTTTATTCTCAAAAAATTGGCATTATATTACAAGGGACACATGGACACTGCAAATAATAGACAAAGGATACAGGTTCCACTTCCACACTTTGCCAAAAAGAAACGGAATGTCAAACCTTCCACCAAATCAGAGGGCAGAGGCTTTAAAGCAGATCAACAACTTGCTTCAAATGAAAGCTATAGAAAAGGTACCACTTTCAGAACAAGGCCAAGGATTTTACTCCAGACTATTCCTTGTACCAAGAAAAGAAAATCAATGGAGGCCTATTCTCGACCTGTCCGCACTGAATACTTACCTCATTGTGCCAAAATTCAAGATGCTGACCCTACAGCAACTTCTTCCCATGTTGGGCAAGGAGTCTTGGCTGGTGACTCTAGATCTCAAGGAGGCATACCTGCACGTCCCTATTCGACCAAACTGCAGAAGACACCTCAGATTTCTTGCAGGATCAGAGCATTATCAATTCTCAGCATTGCCCTTTGGCTTATCTACTGCGCCCAGAGTATTCACGAAATGCCTGGCATCAGTAATTGCACACTGCAGACTTCAGGGGATTCAAATCTACCCATATTTGGACGACTGCCTTATACAAGCGGACAACAAGGTAAATTTGATAAAAGACTTGGCCTATGCCATCCACCTACTACAGGCATTGGGATACACAGTCAACATCCAAAAATCAAGACTGGTTCCATCCCAAAGTATAACCTTTTTGGGTGCGGATCTAGACACAACCACCCAAATGGCCTTTCTCACAGAAGAAAAACAAAAGCAACTTCCGGATTACTTCATGAATCTGACAAGACAAACTCAGCTTACTGCAAGGAAAATCCTGCAGGCCCTGGGTTACATGGCATCCTGCATAATTCTGATACCACAGGCCAGGCTGCATATGAGAAAATTACAATGGTATCTAAGGGAGTGTATGGTCTCAACACAGTCACAGTTTGGAAACTTTGATACCAATCATTCCTTGCCTTCAAAAGGAATTCCTGTAGTGGCCTCAGGCCTGCCAGTCCAACAGAGGGTTGCCTTTCAACAAACCAAAAACAAAACAAACCATCACCACGGACGCTTCAGACCGAGGATGGGGAGCACACATGGAGGGCAAATGTATCCAAGGCCTATGGTCTCAAGGACAGCTACACATGCACATAAACCAAAAGGAAATGCTGGCAGTGATGCATGCAATCGAGGCTTTCAAACCCTTCCTCCATCAAGGCCACCTGTTAATAAGGACAGACAACACCACGGTCATGTGGTACATAAACAAGCAGGGAGGCACACACTCCTACCCTCTATGCCGGCTGGCTATGAATCTATGGGAACTATGCCTGAAACTCAATATCCAACTGCAGTCCCAGTTCGTGCCAGGAAAAGAAAATACACTGGCAGACAGCTTAAGCAGAACTACCATGGATGCACACGAATGGATGCTGCACCCAGACATCTTCCAACTCATAACAAAGGCATGGGGAACGCCGGAGATAGATCTGTTCGCCTCCCCCCTCAACCATCAACTGAAGACATTCTGCTCAAGGACATACCACCCACAAGCTTGGAGGGTGGACTCTCTCTCTTTCAGCTGGAAAGCTCTAAAAGGATATGCCTTCCCACCTCTCCCTTTAATGTACAAGGTTCTACTGAAGATCAGGGAGGAACAGCCAAGAGTGATTCTGATAGCTCCAGACTGGCCAAGGCAACACTGGTATCCACTATTGAGGAGCATGTCACAGGCAAAACCATGGCCTCTCCCCCTATGGCCTCTTCTTCTGACGCAGAACAATTTCAAGATCATGCATCCCAACTTAAAAACATTGCAGCTAACTGCCTGGAAAATTCCTTAAATCCAAAACAAAATGTTTTATCACAGAGAGTGAAGGACATTATCATGGAAGCTCGCCGGCCTTCCACAAGGAAGACATACTCAGCTAAATGGAAAAGATTTCTCATTTGGAACACATCAAAAGGCTTAGATGTGACAGTGGCAAGCATGACACAAATTCTGGAATACTTAGCAGAACTGTTCCACAATGGCCTTTCCTATTCTTCCATTAAGATTCATGCCTCAGCAATTTCAGCAGAATACAATGTGGATCAACCTATCTTCTCACACCCTCTCCTCAGGCAATTTCTGAGAGGGATCAAAAATATCAAACCTCCAAGAAAACCCCCTTTACCTGCTTGGGATCTCAACTTTGTCTTGGAGAAACTAACACTTCCTCCCTTTGAACCAGCAGCATCAGCGGATCTACAGTTTCTGTCTTGGAAAACTGCATTCCTTCTGGCAATAACTTCAGCAAGAAGAGTATCTGAGTTACAAGCATTAATGGCAGTACAGCCATTTCTTATCTTCCATCAGGACAGAGTTACACTAAGAACTAATCCTACTTTTATGCCAAAGGTGGTATCTAGGGTATCCTTGAACCAAGCTATTCACTTGCCTACGTTCTTCCCAAATCCACAGAATAGAGGGGAAAAACTTCTGCACACCCTGGAATATACACAGACAACTACGCTACTACTTGGACAGAACTAAAAGTAGCAGAAAAACTGACCAACTATTTGTAGCATATGCTGCTGGGGTGCAAGGAAAAGCAATTTCCAAACAGACAATTTCAAAATGGATAGGAAATTGCATTCGATTTTGTTACTCCTTTCATGGAAAGTCAGTTCCTGCAAACATCAGGCCTCATTCCACAAGGGCCACGGCCACCACTACAGCCTTCCTACGAGGGGTGGCTACCAAGGACATTTTAGAAGCTCCGTGCATACATTTACCAAACATTACAATCTACCTTTATACTCCAGATCCAGAGCAGGCTTTGCTACTGCAGTCCTGCAGGGGATCTTAACTACACCATCCTTTTCTTAGTGCCTCCTCCCCAAGATTAGCTATGGTATTCTACCCATATGTTATGACTGCAGATGCATCCTTGAAGGACATAGTACAGTTTTGTACCTACCATAAATGTAGATGTCCGATAGGTATGCATCTGCAGTCAGGTTTACCCTCCCTCCTACCCCTCTGTGGTATTCCTAGGGTGCTTACCCCCCTTTTAGCTAGCTGGGGGAATCTATTATGGTGTATTTGTTTGTATATACATGTATATATATATAATTTTGCAAATGTTTGGAATTCTATTGCATTTATCCAAATTTAGCCTTCCTAGAGGGCACCTGGGGCAAGAAAAACTGAGGAAAATGGCGTCGGCTGATGCTTTTATACCCCAGACGCTCTGACGTCGGGGAAAGTGCGACATCAGCCAAGGCCAGACCCAGACTTTGGAATCCGGCCGACCGAAGGGCTGCCTGAGGCAGGACAACCCATATGTTATGACTGCAGATGCATACCTGTCTGACATCTACATTTATGGTAGGTACAAAACTGTACTTTTCTTCACACACACTAAGCATTGTCCTGACTCTTTGGGTCCAGTAATGCTTGTCACACATCCTATCCATCATGGTCAGCCAACCTCAGTTAGTTTTGAGAGTCCTTGATTGAGTTCCCATTCTGAATCTTCTCCAGAACACTCCACTAAAGAAAGTTAGAGGAAATGGTCTTGCAGTGGGAGGCATGTAGACTTCCTCTCGGGAGCTACTTGCTGAAGATACTAGCTTCGAGAAAGGGGAGGGGTTTCCTAGATCCTCTCTGGAAGAAGTCTCCTTCGGAGAGATCCTGGAATTGATGAAGGGGGGTGTTGATCCTCTGAAGCCCCTCCTAAGAGGAGACTGTATTCTTCAAGACTTTTGGGGCTGGCATATCTGTTGCTTGGTTGTTCCCTCCAAATGATGACCTGATTGATTTGGTCAGCAGGCTTGGAATAAGCCAGCATGGTGAACCCATTCCCTAGAAAACCTGATAAAATTCTAGTGACCCCTAGAAACAGGTCCACATTGGAGCAAGGGTCCCCAGTAGATACTGTGGTGGTAGAAGCAGCCACTAAGAAAGAACTTTTTAAGGAGAGCACCTCTCTCCATCCCCCTAGCAGGGAATTGGACTGATTTGGAAAGCTGCCATATACATCATTGATGTTTGCTCTTTGTGCACTGAACTTAACCGACTCATATTACATAATTTCAGGGGATTTAACTTGGTAATTTTCCAAAGCCCTCTCGTTTAATTTGCCTGCAGTCATTCAAAAAGCTGTAGGGTCACAGCTTCTACACTACAAATGTTTAATGTGTCCATGCTCCTCCTTTCCATATGGCATGGTGAGAACATCAGGCACTGGCATCACTATTCATTGGCATGCCTGGATATATCTCTGTGATTTTGTAGAAAGCTTCCAAATGTCCGTCATTAATGTAACTTTTGATGGGTCAGCATTATTTGGAACCAATCTAATAAAGACTTTTACCAGAAGCGAGCAGGGGAGCAAAACTGTCTGCCATAGGCATACATTTTTCCACCCCATAGGACTGCTTCCGAGAAACAAGAGAGTGGAAAGAAACTTTGGTTTCCTAAGTCCCAGAATCTTGTCCAGGGCACTTATGGTTACAGACCCCCCCTCTTTCCCCAAGGCAAATGGAGGAATAACTTTAAGATAGTCACCCAGGGGGCAGAGGCAGATCACAGAATTAAGGGTTTTGAGATCCTTTTAATTGAAAACCCCTTCATGTGCTGCTGAATGGCTTCCCAACTGGTGCACATTGGAGGCAATCAGGAGGAGCTTATTTCTGCATCCTTGGACCTGGCTAGCCATCACCCAAGATTCTTTGTTGCATAAGATAATCACCAGAGACCGTTATTCCCTTTGCTTCCCCCAATCTAATAAAATGAAATCCCATGATGGTCAGCCAAGCCGGAAGGGGTTAGCAGCAGAAGTGTCTAAACTGCTGAAAAAAGTCATCCTGGAGGTCCCGCCACATCAGTTAGGGTACACGGGGTCTATTCAGGATTCTTTTTAGTTCTGAAAAAGACCAGGGACCCTCGGGCCCAGTCTGGACCTCAGTCATCTAAACCAGTCTGTGAAAAAAGTTCCAGATTGTCAAGGTATAGTCAATTTTACCCCTTCTGAGGATGGATGACTATATGTGCTTGAGAGATTTAAGGGTGAACTACTACCATGTAAAGAAAACGAGTCATTCTAGAAGGTTTCTCTGTTTTCAGCTTGGGGCCAGTCATCTCCACTTCAGAGCACTGTTCATTGGTCTCACCACAGCCCCATGGTGTTTACCAGGTGTGTGGCAGTGGTGGCAGCTTACCCAAGACTGCAAGGGTTCAGGGTGTTCTCCTTTCTAGATGACTGGCTCCTTAACACTTCAGCCAGAGATCTACTAATCAATGCAGATTTCCTGCTGTAATTCTGTCAGCACTTGAGCATTACAATAAATCTAAAAAAAAAAAAGCCAGCTGACACTGATACAAACAATAGAGTTCATAGGCTGCCACCTAGACATAATATGCCAAATAGCCAAACTCATAGAAGCTAGAGTTCTGGCTTTTTTTTCTAAAAGCTTCTGAAGTCCTCTGTTCTGCTAATTCCACAACAAGGCTAAATGTTCTTCATGGTCAGTGTTGCAATACTGATTCTTGGGTCTTCCTGCCTTGCAGAAGCCTGTGATCAACCTATTTCCTAGAGTCTTTACATTATCCCTAGCCAATGGGTGTCCCAGGACCAACGTCTGTATCTCAGGGGTGTCCGTCTGCTCCATCTTAATTTCTTTCTAGCTGTGCAGTTCATTGCACTACATTTTATCTAATGCTTCCAGTCTGTTGGCTTGTTTTTTTCCAGTGTTACCTAAAAACCCTCTTTTAAATAAGTACTCCTTTGAGGAAATTTTCTTGGAAACTAAAGCTTAAAATGTTCCATGACTACTTGAAGTGTGGGAAGGAAATCCTACAAGACTATTTCCATTCTTTTTTTTACTTTTGTTTGGGGACCCAGCATAATGTTTTTAGTTGTCAGGATTGTGCTAGATTACCCTCATAAACTCTTACGCATAGAGTGGAAGTCATTGCAGACCACATGGAGCCCTCTGACCCAGCCGTCATCCTCTTCACACACTTCAACTTCTTCTGCCTTTTCCTTATCCAAGAAAGAAAAAGACAATAAAATGGAAGAGAAGGACTTTGTGGATGACTGAGAATGTTCTGTGTCCATATTCAGATTGGCAGATGACCTCAGGTGCGGCACTTTCGCAATTCTCTGGTCAGACGACCACTAGGACCAATCTCTCTAGCACAGCCACTCAGGAGGCTGCCATTGCAGAGGCCACACTGTTGACTATGTCCACACAGACTATGATTTGTTCCAAAGTCACTGTGCAGACTTCAGTTTTTGATCGAGAGTTGACAACAAAGGTAGATAGCTTTACTGCTAGAGCAGTTGTGCGTAAAGTAACTTCAAGGAACAGGATGTAGGTTATAGTTGCCTGCTCTCGTAGACTGAGGCTTTAGTTTCAAAACCTTAGATGCCCAAACCAGAGATTCCTGTTAGCTTACCCCAGCTTACGCTGCATTCTTCAACTGCATCAGCCTAAGCTGAGGCCAGGACCTGCTTAAACTAGCCCAGGAGTTCATGTTTTTTTATGAAGTCCACGGAGCCCAGCCAGTAACGGGGGTTTGTTTCCAAAGCTACTCCTGTTAAAAGGAGAAGGGATGTTTTTCTTCAGGAAGACACAGATTCCTTAGTATACAAAGATGAGGAAGAGCAGCCTTATGCTGAGCAACTCCCGCCTCAGTCTTTCACTGATTCTGACTCAAGTGACACTCCATCTTCTGCTTGTACCCCTAAAGATTTATTTTTTGGGGATACTTTGCACAAGATGGAGATATTTATTTGGGAGTGAATAATTTTCTCAGGCCTAAGCACGTTACAGAGAACTTCTAAGATTGCCATCTCTGAGGCCAGGTTCTGGGACTGCTCCTCTTTGGAATTTACTTCTCTGAAGTTAAGGCCAATGTCAGTGGCCTCTGACTGACTATTTTTGCAGATAACTGCAAATTAGGAGCTGTCATTGCATTAACCACCGACACAAATGTTCTCCAGGAAGGGCTGACACAAACAACAGATGCCAGAGCCATGGGCTAAAACCAAATGCCAAGAAGTGAGTAATAGTATACTTCAGGAGGTCATCAATCCCTGGAAACCTGTATTAACAACATACCCCTAAGAGCTGACCCAGTAGTCAGGGACTTGGGGGCACACACAGGCAGTAATCTAGCTTTTGACCATCATGTGTCTACAGCAGTGAGGAAGTCATTCTATGTTGTGCAACTTATAAACAGGGGTATGGAGTCTAGGTTCAAGGAAGTCATTGTTCCACTGTGTTCGGCATTCATCAGACATATTGAGTACAATGACCCCTCTGGTGTGTACCTAACCAGGCATATCCAGCAACTGGAACATCCACAGAGGTTCCTCACTAAAAGAATACAGGGCATAAGTAACATGCTGTGCAGACTGCTTCAAGGCCCTATCCCTGTGTACTGTCTTCTACAGACTGTTGAGGAAAGATCTATGCCTGGCATACAAGGCATTGTAGACCCCACTCTGATGGACCTTCTGCATATCTGCAAAACAAACAGCACCTGAATTACCTAAAGACTTAAACCTTGCCTGTGATATGAATAGGACCTACTAGAGAGACAGGTATGTATCCCGCAGGCTGCCCATCCATGTGAAGCAGAGTTCCTTCTTAACCCAATTCAAGTGTAACTTGGATAGCTGGATGGGGAAAAGGAAATTCATCCCTGGTTTGGCAGCTGTGTCTCTAATGGACACCGACAGCTTGTAAATAGTTCATCTGCCAAGCCCCTGCTTGTAAAAGTTTCATCGCCCAAACCCTGCTTACTCTTATTAAGGTTACCTGAACTTACTTTATTTAACAATTGTTTACCGGGAAAGTCCAACTTGGAACAAAGCCAATTTCAGTGGAGCCCTGAGGAGAAATGCTCCAGTGATTTGAAGTTCATGGCTAGGCTAAAAAAGCCCCTTGTTGTCATTAGCCTGGTAAACACTTATGAACCTATGAACTACCTCTTCCCCCACTTCATGTAGTTCTAGATGATGTACTCAGTTGCGTACCGCCTACTCAGAGGTGATCTGTGTCTGACGTTTAAAGCCATGTCCAACCCAGAATTAATGGACATGCTTCACCTAAGGAAATCTAAAACCCTTAGAGCTACATGCTCCAGGGACTTGAACCTCAGCACAGCAATAAATAGGACATGCTGGAGGGACAGATTCATATCCCAGAGGCTCCCCTCACTCTGGAACAAAATCCCAATCCATGTTAGGCAGAGCCCGTCACTGACCCTCTTCAAGAGAAATCTTGACGAGTGGATGGGAGATTGTAAGTTTACCCCTGGGATGTCTTCTGTGTCCCTGCTTGACAGAGGTACAGTAAATTAACCTTAAAAGGGCTACCTTCTGTGACCTACTATACAGAGGCACAGTCAGCTAATCTAAAAGGGTGGTGAAAGCCAAACACACTCTGGCTAGGCTTATAAATGCCCTAGGGCAGATAGCCTAGTGTCAACCTATGAACCTATATCTTTGACATCTTTCTGACTCTTACCTCCTACCACCTGCTCCTAGAAAGCTGTATGCCTTTTATAGAGTGCTTGACACCCATAGGCACCTTTACAAGAGCCCTCAAGCTGGTCCCTCAGAAGTATCTACTGAATCCAACAAGGACGCCCTTAAGAGTGCAGCTAGACACCCTTTGCCTAATGACAGAGAAAGCAGATTGATTAGACAGATTTGGCAAAAAGACATACACATCTGCTACCATTGCTGTGAGGGCACTTAACTCCCAGTTTCACATGTGAAAGTACTTAGTCCTTACAGGAAAAAATTATTGCTAAGGTGGAGGACATTAGCTAACACCCTACAAAGAGACATACAGGAGACCGCCAGATCAGCACTCCAGGTATCCAGGCATGCATTAAATGTGGCTGTGTTGCATTGGATGCATTATGTATGACAACTGCCTCTGGTTTTCCTCACTCGTACACATGCCTGACTGAGAACTTAGCCTAAAGGCTGAATATCTGGATGCCCCACTGGATAAGAAGTTCCTCTATGGCCCCCTGCAGAGAAAGTCTTTGAGAAATTGGACAAAAATGGAAAAACAAATCAAAACTGTAAAATAATTTTATTTTTCTCCTACACGTAGATATAACAAGAGTTATGCCTCTAAATCTTGCCTCTGCCTGCAAAGCAAGAAAACGAGAGACCTCCCCAAGGCAAGAAACCAAGATAGACTAGTAGGTGGCAACCTGAACAACACTGTATACCTGGGGATTCCAATGACCTTATTCCCCACAGAGAGTAGCTGAGACTATGCATAGCAACCCCTCTCCTCCCCATACCCAAACTCACTCCTTTCCCTCTCCCTGTAAAAGAGACCATCTTCCTTCCTACAGCAGTGGAGAATCATCTCTGGGGATCAGTGGGTCCTAAATATCATAGAAAAATGTTATTTCATTCATTTCAGGAAAAAAAAAACTTATTGGGGTTAACAAAGTCCTCAAAAGACCAAGACTGACTTCTCTCCCTCCCCCCAACCATCTTACTAAAACTTTTGCAACAAGGATCCATTCAGCCAGTCCCTACAGGTGAGGAGGACACAGGGCTTTACTCCAGAGGCCTTCCTTTCTTGGGAACAGAAATGTCCTAAAGACCAATCTTAGACTTGTCAAAGTTAAGCAAGTGTCTGCAGCATTAATCCTACAAAAGCTGTTACCCATGATCCTTCATGGAGCCTGTATGATCACCCTAGACCTGAAGGATCCCTACATTCATGTTCCTGTAACAAAGGAGCACACAGGAAGTATCTGTGGTTGTGGCAGCAGGATTATGCTACCAATTATGTGCTTTACCATTTGACTTATCCACTGCTCCCAGAGTTGTCACCATATGCCTAGCTCCATTTATAGCCCATTGCAGAACCTTAGGGGTTCACATTTACCCTTACCTGAACAACGTATCCATCCAGGGGAAAATCCACCCTAGAACTTCAGACAGCCCTGCAAGTCACCATGGACTACTACCAGAAGGTATTCCTCACTCTCAATCTTTGCAAGTCCCAATGTCAGTCTCGGACAGAAATTCTCTTTTTGGTCACCCTGATGGATTCAGTACAACAAATGGCCTTCCTACCCCAATGCCACTTTCCACCAAACTAATTCCTGTTTTATGCAGGGGGTGAAGAAAACAAACCTGCAAAACCCAGGGGCAGTCATCTATCTCCAGAGGCAGACAAAACCATCACTTCAGACATTTCAGAAATATCTCTGGTGGCACATTTATGACTGCAGATGGTGCAGGGTATCTTGACTCCAGAGTAAAGGAAACTGTACATAAATTGAAAAGAAATGCTGGCAGTGTTTGTAGCTGTAAAAACATTTCAAAGCAACCTGAACTCAGGAACACTGCAGATTTGGACAGACAACACTAAAGGTATATGTGGCATGTAAACATACAAAGGGAATTCATTCCAGTTTGGCTCTTAGCACAAGAATTGCAACTGACACAAATAGCATGATGCATCACAGGTCAGAATAACACCATAGCAGACTCTCTGAGCAGGGACCTTCTGGTCTCCAATGAATTGATGCTGGAGTCTCGGAGAGAGATTTTCCTGGATCTGACTTCTCATTAGAGACCTCCTTGATTTTGTCAGAACAGTCAACTTCAAAGATTTTGCTGCAGGGCCCAGTGGATGAGGACATGGAGAGCGGACACCTTCTCCTTCATTTGGTCAGATCTCTTTCTGTATTGCCTTTCCGCCATTGCCCTTGATCCCCAGGGAACTGCTAAAAGTGAGGTCAGACAAGCTGAGCATGATACTTAGTGCCCTTCTGGCTAAGGCAGCACTTTCCTCTCTTAGTGACCCTCATCAAAGGAAGATGCCATACTCTTCCCCTGGTGGTAGATCTACTCACCCAGATAAAGGAAATAGACATTCACCTACAGCTGAACATGCTCAAACTAACAGCATGGAGGATTGGATTTTAATTCCAAACAGTATTAACGACTCTACTGAAGTGCTGTCTATCTGGAGAAAGGCTAGCAAACCAACTATTAGGAAATCATACTTATCCAAATAGTAAAGATTTTCTAATTGGTGGCAGGCCAAAGGTATCATGCTACTTCATGCTTGCATTAATCTAGTGCTGGAATACCTTTCAAGATTATTTCACCAGGACCTTTCTTATTCTAGTATTAAGCTGCATGCTTCTGCCACCTTTGCCTGCCTTTCCTGCTCCCCCAATATCTATTAACTCCCACCTGAAACTATTCTTAAAAGGGTTTTGCACCTAAGACCTCACAGAAAAAAATCCTGTCTGTTCTTGGGACTTTCTGCACTAGAAAAACTTACCCTGCTACTTTTTGAGATGGCACCTTCCACTCCTTTAAAGATGCTCACTTGGAAAACAAACTACTGATGTCCGCTAGGCAGGTCTCAGATCTACAATCCTTGGTGTGCAAAAAATCCTGCATTGTTTTTCACAGGGATAGAATAACCCTCGGCACTAACCCCTTTTTTCTGCCCAAGATATTATCAGTTCTCTCCTCGAATCAAGCTATTCACCTGTCAGTGTTCTGACCTAACCCACAAAATAAAGCTGAACAAATCCTACATTCCATGGATGTGCACAGACAGAGCGGGTATTACCAAAGAAGAACTGCTAGTGGCCTTTGCAGAAGAGAAAGAAGGTAGACCATTCTCCAAACTGTTTCAAAATGGATAGTCAAGTGTATTACATTCTGCTGTGCTTATCATGGGAAGCCATTACCAGCTTATGTCATGGCACACTCCAGAACAGACAGGGCAACCACCACTGCTTTCCTAAAAGATATTCCTACTCTGGCCATCTATGAGGCTACTACATGGTCCTTTGTCCACACCTTTACCAAACATTAAGTACCACTTAATGTTCTTTTGCACAATGTCTGGCCACATTTGCATCCATGCTGTACTAAGTGGATATAAATGCAATCGGCCATTGTGCAGACAGACGTTAAGTGAAACACAGTACAAAGTATACAGTGTTCGCTTAATGTCTGGGCCACATAATGTTCTTTCAGGTAAAACCTATCCCAGATGTTAAGCGCACATACCTGTATTTAGGAACTTCGCCTGTTCTAGGGCAGGGGTTGCCACATCTATCCTGCAGAGCCTGCTGCTGTAACTGTGGGAGTCCTCCCAAGAACAGTTTGACTATGAATAACATAGTACAGTTGTGTTACACTTACCATAATTTTAGATGTTTGAGTAGGTCATTGTTGCAGTACAAACTCCCACCCTGTTAACACTCTATATACTGGGCCCCCATGCTTGAAGGTTTGGGCAGGTTTTTTTTTTTTTTTTTTTTTTATCTATCAGCATTCCCCCTCCTACTTCTGCTCAAACCATGCTGTCCTCTAGTATCAGACTGACAATCACTGCCTAGAAAGACCTGAAGATTGTGCTTATAGATGCCTCTTTTATACACTGATGTCCAGATGTCAATCCTTTGACATCTGTCTGCGAGGGATGATGTAAAGACTCTGGGAATTCGGTCATTCATGGGCTTTTGCATGGCAGGAAGACCCAAGAATTAGTACTGCGTCATTTATCTATTTCAAAATTCTACAATTCTGTTGTGTTAATATCAGTGGCTGCATCAGTTACACTGATTCCACATGCAAGATGTTCCATAAGAGTGCTACAGTGGTCCCTTTGTTTAGTGGTCAGTGCTACATCAACCTGTTTACGTCCTGATATGACTGATGTCAGTAGGCAGGCATCACATTCTGTGGTAGTTGACCCCCCCCCCTCTCTTGTCTTGTGGGGTTGATCTTTCACCTTTCCACCCCAAAGGTCACTGTGACCATGGATGCCTCTTTTTTTGGTGTGGGGGGAATTTTGAAGGGAAGACAGTCCAAGGAACATGTTCATGACAGAGGCCAGTCTTCACATCATTGTTTTAGAGATGGGGGCAGTTCTTCTAGGAGCCCCCCCCCCCAACTGACGAACAGTCACCGAAAGATGCTGTAGTCCGGAATTAACCTCCAGGTCTCCTGCATGCCTTTCCCCATTTTCTTCTAATTGCCAAGTTTCTACAGAAAGCCATTAGTTGCAAAACAACACTGATTCTCATTGCCCCTTTCTGGCCCCAGCAGGTTTGGTCCCCCTTCATTTGGCCCCATCTGTTGGTTTGGTCCCCCTTCCTTTGGCCTCATCTGTTGCAGATTTCCGGCTAGCCTCACTGAAACCTGAAAACCCTGACGTTAACTGCATGATGCCTCCAGTTCTATTAATGCCCAAGGAGTCCAGGCTTTCCACCTCAGTTATTCATATTTTATCTTCATCCAAGAAACCCAACTCTGGGAAGATTTAAAAGAGTAAATTGCAAGGATTCACTGTTTGGGCTTAGATCCTTTATAAAACCTCTCCCTTGTATTTTGGATTTTCTAGCGGTTTTATATTCCGGAAGGATGCCAGTTTCTCCACTATTAAGTTTCAGCTACCAGTCATATCCAATTTTCATGTTGGAGAAAGCCAGAATCCTCTTGGATCTTTGAAGCTCTCTAAGGCATTCTTAAAAATAACTTTTCTGCCCATAGCCCTATCAGAGATCCAGTTCCTACTTGGGAAACTACCTTGATACCATGGGCTATAACCAGATCGCCGGGCTATAACCAGATCGCCATTTGAACCAACAGCATCTGCAGATCTGAAATTTTTGTCTTGGGGAAAAATATCTTCCTTGTGGCTGTCTCTTCTGTCCGAAGAATTTTTAGAAATCCAGGCCTTGTCTTGCAAACCTCCCTACTTAGTTTTGCACAAAGATATATTGTCCCATCAGGCTAGCCATAATTTTCTTCTCAGAGGCTTTAGAAGCTTCACTTCACCAAATGATTAACCTTCCAGTCTTCTTTCTAGATTTTTCTAACATGGGTGCATGTATCTTGCACCTGATGGATGTTCACCAGTAATTGAGGTTTTACCTACATTGCACCAATGGGATCAGGAAATCAGGCAAATTATTTATTTTTTGAAAGGCTTAGCTGGGGCAAGTTATCTCTAAATTACGCTGTACAGATGGCTCTGCAACTGTTCTACGTTTGTCTGTAAGGAAAAGGTATTGGTTGTTCCACACAGACTCAAAGCTCATTCAGCCAGAGCAGTGGCAACCCTGCACAGCTTATTTTGCTAGAGATCCCATAGTTGAGATATGTGCTGCATTTGCTTAATTCATACCCTTGTATCTCACTATAAGCTGCGCATGTATTCCAGGTTCCGTGCATCCTACACCTCCACAATTCTTTGGAATATCCTTCCATGAAACCACCTTGAGTTACTAGCAGCTGGGGAATCTGTTGTATACAATGAAACTGATGGAAAAGACAAAAAAGTTGTATACTTAACGTAACGCTAGGAATTGCACTCTTGAAAAAAGGAATGTCATCCATGTCAACCTCATTCTCTCCACCCCCCCTACCAAAATTATCATTCTTTGGCACTCAGTGGATCAATTGGACCTGTCCAAGCCCTTATCATATATTCAGCCTTGAGCTGATTTCTCTCCTTTTTCACTGTTGGTATGATATTAAAAGTTTTCTGTCTCTTTTGACAACGTATTAGATGCAAATGGGCAAACTTGATCCGAAGTATGATAGGGACAAGGGAGAATGATGGGTATGGGAGGAGCCTGAGCCCTAGGTCTAAGAACTTGAAAAAAATGGTGCCAAGGTCAGATCCAATAAACCATACCTTGAGCCAAACTAATGACTGTAATACTGATCTAGTCTTAATGGTAAGTACATAACTTTAAAATGTGCTAATTGGTTTTTCGATATAAATAACAGATTAACTAATGTTGAATTAAAGCTAAACATGGCAAAATGTATTGGTTTTGCAAATGTTACTTGTGTATTAATTTTGTAACATCCGATATAAAAAATATTAGGGATTCAATTTGGTTCTATTTTACAGATAAATCCATAGTGGGAGCTATTATATTTGTATATATTAGTGTACTACTGTTGGTCGAACTTAAATTGATCGATCTAAAAAGATCAAACATCAAAACACTGAAAAAAAAAAAAAAAACTGAAAAACATTTTTTACGGGGGCAAGCTCCAACACACCTGCTTGGGACTAGAGTATTTTCCGAAACTGCCCTTCCTCCGTCAGTGTTACATTACATGACCTTCCCTCTGACTACTGATCTTTTTGACATCACTCCAGATGAGACCCTGGGCTACCTTTGAGACCTTTATGCCAAACCATGTTCACAGCATGGTGGACAGAGGATTTTTCCTTTGACTTCTGCAGCTGGTAGTGTTGAACCTATGACATTTTTAGCAATGATTTGCAGTGTAGCCCTTTTCCCTGGTAATACAGGTAATGCTAGGTTGAGTTTTGGGTTACTGTTTGGCAGCCACACAGATGCTTTGAAGAGCCTCTTTGATGCACTTATCGTGGGAACTTCTTTGGACATATGACTGGATTGAGACCCAAACATCATGATGAGCACAAGGAAATTTGTATGCTCAGGGACAAAGTAAGTTTAAGTAGTCGGCATTTGACAGTGTGGTTCACACAGTAGCATAAAATACATGCCTCTTAATAAGCAACTTTTTTGGGGGGTGGGTTCACAATATGTCTGCTGGACAAGATGAAACCAATCACTACTGTCTTAGAGAGTGATCCCTCTTGATATATGTGCAACGCAACCTCTGTATCCCTGTCCTAGAGCTCAGGTGTTGGTCTGCAGCTCTCTTTCAGATCCCTTTTCCTGGCTGGAGGTACTGGACAGGGGTGCTTCATGTCCCCGACCCTTTTCCTTTTAGCTACAGAGCCAATAAATAGAATTTAGAATGTATATATATTTTTGTACTTTTTATGCACCTTTATTTGGGATTTGACGTCTAAATATTTTTGTTCCCACATTTCCAAGCTTGGTTCATTTATTAGAATTTTGAACGTCAAATGCCACATGAAGGAACAAGAGCTGTGTGGTACTTAGACCATCACACTTGTGTTTCCTGCTGCTTCTGTGCTTTTAACTCATGACTTTGTCACAGATATCCCAAGAATAATTGCAGTGTTAAATGAGTTCACAGAGTGGTCAGACTTGCCGATAAATTTACACAAATGTGCGATTTCTATGACCTGTTAGTTTGCTGTTGATTTTGTGAGGGCTGGAGTCTGTCTACTGCTGGCCTGGTCCAAGAAAGCATCTCTATACTTTGGCATCCACTTGGCTTGAAATATCACTACAGTGAAGAACATTAACTTAAAAGTAGTCTGGGCCAAGAGGTTCGTAATGGTTAACAGGCATATGCAGTTTTCTCTTTTAGGCCAAATAGCTTTGGCTAACATGCTTCATTAACTATTTTGCTGTATTTTTTTCAGTGGCGAATAAGCAGCTCTTAATCTTGCTACTTTATTTGGGGTAAAATCATGATAATAGGTTTACAGAATGCCCTGGGCCTCATTTGGGTCTTAGAATACTAGACTTGCGGAAAATATGCACGTGGTGAGACCCTAGCTCAAGTCTTCTCAAGCAATAGAGAAAACTCTCCAATCTGGGCTCTAATAGGAGATAATGTAGCATAGGAGGTTCACTGGTATTCAAAGGTCTGCTTAAACATTTTGTTAAGTAATACTTTATCTTCTTTATCTTTTCAGCTTTGCAAAGAATATACAGAGTGATATCACATGAAGATGTTTGGAGTCCTGCTGTAGCATTCGGTGGTTTCTCTAGTTATTAATAGATGGCTGCTCCATTTTGGTTGCAAACTGGGCTGGGAAAGGGATAGCTTGCTTGTACGATTTTGTGCAAGAGGTTAGTGGTGAGAGGGTTTTTGTGGCCTTTTCGCATACATCTGGTAAATCTGGTCTCCCACAAGTTTCCTTTTGTAAATATCTGAGGTTAAGATGTGGTTGTATGAGATAATTAAAGTTTGATCATTCAGCATTTCTTTTCCTAGGAATGACTAACTGAGGGAGCACTTCCAACAGTGATGCTAAACAGATTGTGTTGTCATTGGCAGATAGTGTTAGTGTCTCCAGCCATGTGTGAGGTTGAGGAGTGTCTTAGACAAAGTGCTTGTCTTTACTCTGACTCCACTGTGGAGAAATGGCTCCCTCTGGTCTCTGAGATGATGGCGAGTCAAGGTAAGACCATACATATGAAAAAAAGTTTGCTGTTTTAGTGCAGTGGGTACCGGTCCCCCATACAAGGTGTACAGAAATGTTTTAAACATTTAAAACAGTGCAGGATTTGTGCACTCGCTAGAAGAGGAGCCTTGTACAAATTCTGGGAGCAGCCAAAAGGTTTTGATCTACAAGTTTCTATAGGTGGTAGGGTTAGCAGGTGCTTTGAACTATATCCCTCCTTTGCAAAAGAACATTTCACCTGCAGTGAGTGTGCAGTGAGATGTTTAGGGGTAGGGTTTTCAGTATTTGGATTCAGTAGCTCTTTTCAGTTATCCATGTTTAGTTTCACAATGGAAAAACCGTGGTAATCTAAGTACTTTTATGCTACGTAAATGATTAAGACTGTTAAGCAGTCACCTGTCAGCCACAGTGGACTACCCACTAAAACACTTAGAATCTGGCAGTAATAGTTTGAGATATAACATGTACGCCTGCCAGTTATGGATTAAGTTTCTGACGTTCTTGAGTATTGACTAGTATTCCTGTATAGATAGTTTGGCTTGCTTTTAGTCAAGTTCTGATATTTTTTTTCTTTTTTTCCCTTTTTATCTAATAATGTTACTAAAATCTTAAGTCATTGTTATATATTTAAATAAAACTGTAAAGTTAATTTCTGTTTTATGTACTTTGCTCCTTTCTGTGTTTATGTTCAGCACTTTCACAACACCAGCTAACCTACAGCAAAGACTTCTAGGTTTCATGCGCCCTGATGGAAGTTCACAACAAGTTCAGCAGGAGCTGCAGCGAAAGTACCAAAGTAAGCTTTACCTCACTCAGTGACACCATTTAAACATTGCAGTTAATCATTTTTTCTTGGTATTGGCTACTTGTTTCTTAGTACCATTGCTGTATTTATTGTTGTGTATGTTTAATTGGTAAAATTTGATGTGGGTAAGGAGAATCATTCAATCATGGGGATATTTTTTACATGGTTTTATAAATGAGATCATGGTGCTGTACATGCTTGACAAATTGGTTATAGGACAGATTAGATACCAGCTGTTGATGAGATGATGAATGACATTTTCTCAATTTGCAGCAAAACAAAATGTTCATAATTGGATTTACAGTGGAAAATGTTTGAAGGCTGCTATGAGCTACGTCTTTCCACAGACTGCAGTTTAGATAATCAGTGATCCACAGGAATGCCTGAGTCAGACTGCAAAATGCTATGATGTCCTTCAAGGATGCATCTGCAGTCATCACATATGGGTTGTCCTGCCTCAGGCAGCCCTTCGGTCGGCCGGATTCCAAAGTCTGGGTCCGGCGTCTGCTGATGTCGACCTTTCCCCGATGTCAGAGCGCCTGTGGTATAAAAGCGTCAGCCGACGCCATCTTCCCCAGTCTTTCTTGCCGCGTGGTGCCCGAAGCAGAAGCAGTTCGCAAGTGCCGGTCGGCCAGCTCCTGTAATTCAGCTACCGAAGACTTCAAAAGCTAAGTACCCCATTGGGGACTCTTTCTTGCGTCAGCCGATGTCATATAAAGTTAATAATTGCTTAACTTGTGGGAAACAAATACCTCATAAGGATTTCCACTCTTACTGCCTCCCCTGCCTAGGCCCAGACCACGACATCTCGGCCTGTTCAGCTTGTGCTTCCTTCAACCGACGCACTCTTAGACGTTGGGCGGAGTTTGCAGAGGAATTTTTTGGGGCTAGTTTTTCGTACAATATGCCGTCGGAGACTCTGACTTCACCTTTAACAAAGAAACGGAAGGACAAGGACCAACACATGCGGGCCGCAGTTTCGGCTGAAACCACGGCCAGGCCTACCGCGAGTGTCTCGGTCTCGGCTGAAACCGAGTCCTTGGTACTTCCGACCCCCGAAACTGCTCAACCGACAACCTCGGCCCCGGAGGCCCCTGCTGAGTCGGTTATTGAATTTCCTTCTGAAACTGGTGTCTTGGAAACTTCCGACACCATTCCTGTAGACAAAACTACACCAGCACGTGGTGCAGCCAGGCCTCCTGCATCCATGTCCATAAAGGTATTCACCAGGGCAAAAGCTGCTAAACACACAAATGCTATGCCTCCCAGGGTTATTCCTCAGGGACCCACTACAAGTTCACAGATTCTATCTTTAGCAGAGGACCTTATTTCCTTAATTAGGGGCTCTCAACCCCATCCGGACAGGGGCTCTCAACCTCCTCTAGACAAAAGACCCAGGGTTGAGCCCTCTGATCCCCACTCCTCAGAGGAGGCTTCTGATGGCTCTGCTCTCTCAAACTACCAGGAGGAGGTTTTTTCGGCCTACGAGGATTCTGATGCAGAGGAATCTATCCCCTCGGCCTCCCCTCCTGAAGAACTGTCCTTCGGGGAGACCCTTCACTCTATGAGAGAGCATTTCAAATGGCAGGGCCAGGAATTCTCTGATTCCAGGAAAAGATTAAGAACTTTTCTGCATTTACCTCAGCATAGACCTTTGGCTATTCCTACTGTTTTGAATGTCATCGATGATGTGTACTCTGAGTCTAGCATAACCCCTGACACTCTTCCTCCGGCCCCTGTCAAACCCGATAGGTACTACAGGGTCCCGGACTCGCATCATTTTCTTTACAAGGCCCGCTCTGCTGATCCAGAAACTATTTCCCAGGGCCCTAAAGGGGTTGCAGCTGCCACTACAAAAAATCCACTCCCCTCTGAAAGGGAGTCCAGGGCTTTAGAGAGATGGGGTAAAAAAGTGTATACTTCTGCTACTCTTTCTATGAGGGCATTAAATTGTCAATTTCATATGATACAGTACCAGGAGTATTTGTTAGATGAATTGCATAAGAAACTGTCTTCACCTGAACCCCTAGATCGCAAATCACTTCAGGATCTGGTACATAACTCCCAGCAGGTTAGCAACCATTTTTTGCAGTGTGGTTATGATGCATTGGAAGCTTCATGTAGGTCAGCTATGACAGGTGCAGTCATACGTAGGCATACGTGGCTGAAGGAACAATCTCTGCCAGACCATGTTAAAGCTAAGCTTCTGGATGCTCCACTGGAGAAGCAAAAGTTATTTGGCTCCACTGTTCAGGAGGTCTTAAAGAAATTTGAGGAAAAGGCAAAATCTGTACAAACAGTTAAAGATTTACTACAAGTTCAACCACCAAGATTCAGCAGAAATTGGCCTACCAAGAATTGGTCCTTTCCAGACACAGAAAGATTTCAGAGAGGCAAGAACAGGAGTGCCAGAGGTAGAGGGCAAGCTAGAGGCTCCTACAGAGGACGTCAATGGCAGCCTCCCAACCAGAGAGGTAGTGCAGGACCTACAACTGCTGCACAAGGACAGACTCAATGACTTTGCTTTGACTCCGCCAACCAGGGCTCAATTAGAAGTACCTTTGGGCGGAAAGCTTTCTTTATTCTCAGAAAATTGGCACAGTATTACAAGAGACAAATGGACACTGCAAATAATAGACAAAGGATACAGGTTCCATTTTCACACATTGCCAAAACAAAAGGCATGCCAGACCTGCCACCAAATCAAAGGGCAGAGGCTTTGAAACAAATCTCTAAATTAATGCAAATGAAAGCTATAGAAAAGGTTCCTCTTTCAGAACAAGGCCAAGGATTTTATTCCAGACTATTCCTTGTTCCAAGAAAAGAAAATCAATGGAGGCCTATACTCGACATGTCCGCACTGAATACTTATCTCATTGTGCCAAAATTCAAAATGCTGACTTTACAGCAACTCCTTCCCATGCTGGGCAAGGGGTCTTGGCTGGTGACTCTAGACCTCAAGGAGGCATACCTGCATGTCCCTGTCAGACAAAGTTGCAGAAGACACCTCAGATTTCTTGCAGGTTCAGAGCATTATCAATTCTCAGCATTGCCCTTTGGCTTATGTACTGCGCCCAGAGTATTCACGAAATGCCTGGCATCAGTAATTGCACACTGCAGACTTCAGGGGATTCAAATATACCCATATCTGGACGACTGCCTTATACAAGCGGACAGCCAGCAAACTTTGGTAAAGGACTTGAGTTATGCCATCCACCTACTGCAGGCCTTGGGATATACAGTCAGCATTCACAAATCAAGACTTTTTCCATCCCAAAGAATAACTTTTCTGGGTGCAGATCTAGACACAACCACCCAAATGGCTTTTCTCACAGAAGAAAAACAAAGACAACTACCGGATTACTTCAAGAATCTGACAAGACAAACTCAGCTGACTGCAAGGAAAATTCTGCAGGACCTGGGTTACATGGCATCTTGCATTCTTCTGATTCCACAAGCAAGGCTGCATATGAGGAAACTACAATGGTACCTAAGGAGTTTATGGACTCAGCACAGTCACAGCTTAGAAACTTTGATCCCACTCATTCCATGCCTCCAAAAGGAATTTCTGTGGTGGGCTCAAGCATGCCAGTCAAACAGGGGTCTGCCCTTCAGCAAACCAATAGCCAGCCAAACCATTGCAACGGACGCTTCAGACCACGGTTGGGGAGCACACATGGAGGGCAGATGTATTCAAGGACTATGGTCACAAAGGGAGTTACGCATGCACATAAACCAAAAGGAAATGCTGGCAGTGATACATGCAATAGAGGCCTTCAAACTCTTTCTGCATCAAGGCCACCTGCTAATAAGGACAGACATCACCACGGTTATGTGGTACATAAACAAGCAAGGAGGCACCCATTCCTTCACTCTTTGCAGACTGGCAATGAATCTATGGGAACTTTCCTTGAAACTCAATATAGAGCTGCAATCCCAGTTTGTGCCAGGAAAAGACAATATACTGGCGGACAGCTTAAGCAGAAATATCATGGATGCACACGAATGGATGCTGCACCCAGACATCTTCCTACAGATAACACTATCATGGGGCAGGCCGGACATGGATCTTTTTGCCTCCCCCCACAATCATCAGCTGAAGAAATTCTGCTCAAGGACATACCACCCACAAGCATGGAAAGTGGACGCCCTCTCTTTCAGCTGGAGAACTCTAACAGTGTATGCATTTCCACCTCTTCCATTATTGACCAAGGTCTTACTGAAGATCAGGACAGAGCAGCCAAAAGTGATTCTGATAGCTCCGGACTGGCCAAGACAGCACTGGTACCCACTGTTAAAGAGCATGTCACGCACAAAACCATGGCCTCTTCCTCAATGGCCACTTCTCCTGACACAGCACAATTACAAAACTCTGCATTCCAACCTGAAAACCTTGCAACTAACAACCTGGAAAATACCTTGACTCCTCCTCAGGATAAGCTATCCAAGAGAGGGAAGGATATCATCATGGAAGCTCGCCGACCTTCCACAAGAAAGGCATATTCAGCAAAATGGAAAAGATTTCACACTTGGAGCACCACAAAGGGCCTAGATGCGACAGTGATGAACATGGCACATATCCTGGATTACTTGGCGGAAATGCTCCACAATGGCCTGTCCTACCCTTCCGTTAAAATTCATGCTTCAGCAATTTCAGCAGAGTACAATACTGATCCACCTGTCTTTTCTCATCCTCTCCTAAGACAGTTTCTAAGAGGAATTAAAAACATCAATCCTCCAAGGAAACCTCCAGTGCCTACTTGGGACCTTAACTTCATGTTGGAAAAACTAACTCTGCCTCCCTTTGAACCAGCAACATCTGCGGAACTACAGTTCCTGTCTTGGAAGACTGCCTTCCTTCTGGCCATAACCTCAGCAAGAAGAGTATCTGAGTTACAGGCCCTCATGGCAGTACAGCCATTTCTTATTTTTCATCAGGACAGAGTCTCACTGAGAACCAGTCCTTCATTTATGCCAAAGGTGGTATCCAGGGTCTCATTAAACCAAGCTATTCACCTGCCTACCTTCTTTCCAAATCCACAAAACAAAGGGGAGAAACTTCTGCACACCCTGGACATACACAGACAGTTGCGCTACTACTTGGACAGAACTAAAAGCTACAGAAAAACTGACCAGCTGTTGGTAGCATATGCTGCTGGTGCACAAGGAAAAGCAATTTCCAAACAGACAATTTCAACATGGATAGGGAATTGCATTCGTTTTTGTTATTCCTTTCATGGAAAAACTGTGCCAGCTAACATTAGACCTCATTCCACCAGAGCCACAGCCACCTCCACAGCCTTCCTAAGAGGGTTGGCTACCAAGGACATTCTAGAAGCTGCTACATGGAGCTCCGTGCATACATTTTCCAAGCATTACAATTTACCTTTATATTCCAGATCCAGAGCAGCCTTTGCTACGGAAGTCCTGCAGGGTATTTTAGCTACACCATCCTTTACATAGATCCTCCACCCCCAGATTGGCTATGGTATTCTACCCATATGTGATGACTGCAGATGCATCCTTGAAGGACACAGTACAGTTTTGTACCTACCATAAATGTAGATGTCCGATAGGTATGCATCTGCAGTCAGGTTTACCCTCCCTCCTTCCCCTCTGTGGTATTTCTTGGGTACTTATCCCTCTTATAGCTAGCTGGGGTTATCTATTATGGTGTATTTGTTTTATATTACTGTGCATGTTTGGAATTTTTTGCATTTCTCCAAATGTAGCCTTCCTTAGAGGGCACCTGGCATCTGGGGCAAGAAAAACTGAGGAAGATGGCGTTGGCTGACGCTTTTATACCCCAGGCACTCTGACGTCGGGGAAAGGGCGACATCAGCCGACGCCGGACCCAGACTTTGGAATCCGGCCGACCGAAGGGCTGCCTGAGGCAGGACAACCCATATGTGATGACTGCAGATGCATACCTATCGGACATCTACATTTATGGTAGGTACAAAACTGTACTTTCCTGAGGATGTTAAGGCCCAGATCTCAAATGCTCTTCCTGAGAAGGATTTACTATTTGAAAATTCTTTAATGCAGGGGATTAATACATCATGGTGGTGAGTCAAACCTTTAGACAGTCGCAATGTGTAATTGACAGGTGATTAAATGATGCTGAAAGATGTAAGGCTTTTTGAAGTCCAAGCTCAGAGCAGCAGCAGAAGCATTCCCAGGGTTATAACAAAAAAAAAAAAAAGAGAGAGAGAGGGGAGCACAAAATAATTTCTATTTCTGGGGCAATTTGTCTTTCAGGGGGAGTGTGGGCAAGTTTGAGTCTCGCAAAATGTGAGAGTTACTCATTGGATTCCCTAAAGCCTTTAGCCATCTGTCCAGTTCCAGGAACCCTAGTGGATGGTTTTAATGCAGCTGCTGCTTCTCCTGAGTCAGTTTCCTGCTTCTACGAAGCCATATAAACTTTAGAACGTTCTAGAGTTTCTGAATTCTTTTAGAAATCCCTTTACCGAACTTGCATTTATTTCTCTTAGTAGGGATGCTAGTTCAGAGCTCTTTCTTCATCCATCCCTATTCCTAATTATAAAGGTAGTCAGGTTTTTGACAGGTTTTGGTAGGAAGTTTATACCCCTTTCGCATTAGATTTTGAGTAATCAGCTGTCAGACACACATGGAAGAGTATTTTCTTTCCATTTTTGCTGACATGTAGTTTATTTCTAGTCTTCCTAGTTCAAATGCTAATTTGTATTTGTTAAATATTTCACAATTTAGCGATTTCGTCCATGGTAAACAGGACTTCATCAGAATACATAATGAACCCAACACATTTTATAACCACATTACATCATGTAACACTTCAATTAAATAATCCCATTGAACTCAATTGTATAACAAACATAACATTTCCTTTATATTTTAAAAACTATTCAAGTAGAGCGTAATAAAACTAACTTTTATCAACTTCTAAAAAAGTACAGTTAAGAACTGTAGAGATATCTTTAATTAAAACTCAGTGGACAGGGAATAACGCCTTAACAAAAAATGCCCCCCCCCTTTCAATATTTAATAAGTATCTTCCAATTTTTAAATAGCCAAAGAAGCTTTAAGCTTTAAAACACTACTCGCTGAAATCATTTCTTTCAAACCCGGGGGGGGGGGGGGGGGGCATTGCATCATCTAAGTTACCATCTCTGTTCCAAATACTCCAGGAACAAATTTGTGGGACCCCCCCCCCAATCCTAAATCAACATGGACAATGGCCATAAATCTAAAAAATGTTTAATTTGATGTGTTTATATAGCGCATTCCTTTCGTCCTACTGTATATTTAGTTGAAACACATTTTTTAGATGGGGGGGTTTGTTAAGGTGTTGTTCCCCTGTCCACTGAGTGAAATGCGTTGGGTTGGGTTCATTTAAACTAAAACTGAGGAGGGTCAGAGGCCAGGGCATAGAAATGGGACTTCCAAGGCTGGGCTGGACGGGAGGAAGTACATGTTGTGCATCTGGCCACCTGTTTGGTGCGTCAGTAGAAGGAACATCTTTTTTGCTGTTGACTTGAACTGAGGGGGTGGGAAGCAGGTTCGTGGTACCGACATAGGGTGCTGGTTGAGACAGCTAAGCTTCTGATTAGCATCCTCTGTACTTTCCTGTCCTAGTCCTAGAATTTATCAAGAAACAACTTTCTTGGTGGACCAATCAAGTCGTACAGAATCTAGGTCTCCCCATTTCTCCTACCATACCTCTTCAGTCAATCACAGCAGATGCCTCAGCCTTTGCATGGGTGTCAGTATTGCAAGGTATCAAAGTTCAGGACATGTGGAAGCCTCATTTCGGGCACTAGCACATAAATCTTAATGAAATGAGGGCCCTGACAAAGGTTCTCAATGATGCAGCTGTGAGCACCCAGACCCTTGTTGTTCATAAGTCAACAGCAAAGCTATGTGGTACACAAACTAACAAATTGGGACCAAGTCATACTGCCATTACAAATCAGTTGTGTTGGCCTAGGAGCTGACAATTCAGCGCAGTCTTTCCGTACATACAACTACCATTCTGTCAGAACAGCACACAATAGAAGACACTATGAAAAGATCCAGGACAGACCCTCTAGTGGATGCTGCACCCAGAAGACTTCCAAGAGGTTGCCCATCTGTCGGGAACTCCCCAAGTAGATCTGTTTGCCACCTATTATAGCATACAGTTGTGGCAGTTCTGTACCAGGACATCTTGCAAAAAGGCCTGGAAATGGATGCCTTTTCTTTACCCATGAATGGCAATGTTGTTTTATGCCTTTCCTTCCATTTCTTCTGATAACCAGACACATAATAAAGAAGCATTCGCCAGAGACACTTCTGGTAGCTCCCTTATGGACCAGACAACATTGGTTCTCCCTTCTCATGCACCTGGCTGGAGCAATTACCAAAACCTTACTCACAGAGAGGACCTACTCACACAGGACAAAGGATCTCACTTGTCCAATATCTTTGTCCTCAATCAAAAACCTATATTTATGAAAGGTTTTTGATCCCACATAGGCACTTCTATTCGCAGGACTTGCAATAGGTATTCCAAGAGGCTGGAAATCTTGCCTACTGGGAAATCCTCTTTATGCAAAAGAAAATGTTCTAGTTGATATGATAGAGACTGGGATCCATCCCATGCAGAGACTCTGACAGTTCTCCAGTGCCTGTATGAATTGCTGGTGTCAGGTCTTTTCTTAACCGTCAAAATTCCCCTTTTGTCCACTTCTGTTTATCTGTTCCAGGATCTCCCCATTCTCACTTTATTCCAAGTCATAAAGTTCTTGAAAGGGGGTTTACAAATTAAATCACTTATCTCCCTTTGAACCTGCTACCCAGGTCTTCCTTGAAATGGCTTACTTGGAAGCCTACTTATTGTTCAGACTTTGCTCAGAGATTACTAGACAAGTGCCTAAGTAACAGACCATCATGTTTTCATAACACTAGTTGACCTATAAGGACAGGGTGAGTCTCATGGACAGCCCTTCCTTTATTTCCAAAATTCTTGAAGGTTTGCATTGAGCCAAATTGTTTCTTCTTTCATTCTTTTCTGAACCTGAAAAGAGAGCAAATTCTTCATACCTTGGATGTCCAGAGGCAAATATGGCATTGACTGGATAAAACTAAAGATTTCAGACTATCTGATACTTTTTATTTCCTTTGATGGTATGAAAAAAGGGTATTTGGACTCTAAATAAACCGTTTCCACCGTTTCCATTTGGCTGTCTCACCTTATTCAGATCTGTTACTCTCATCATGGGAAAAGTTCCCTTCTGAATGTCAAGGCTCTCTCTACCAGAGCTATGGCTACTTCTGGGTTTTTTTGGTAAGGGGTGGACTCAGAGATATTCTAGATGCAGCTTCTTGGTCTTCAGTTCACACTTTCACTAGTCACTAAAATTGACTCTTTTTTTCCAAAGCCAGAGCAGGATTTTCTAGAGCTGTTCTCCAAGATCTTCTGGACTCTGGCCCTACTTTCCTCCTCCTCCTCCTCCCCTGCTTCTTAAGCTGTAGCAATAATCCCATATAGTTAAAAGCTGCTGCAGCCACCATCTAATGCTGAAAGTAGTGCACTTGTGTAAGTAATCTTACCGTAATGGTAGATGTTTGAATAGATTACTGTACTAACACCCTTATTCCTCCCCTGTTGTTTTCCCAGCTTTCTCTAGCTGAGATGGAGCCCCTGTGCTTTTTTACTTATTTTCCTAGTCTTTTGGAATTCGCCCTCTTTCATTTGGGCAAGCAAGTTCTGAATTTATGCATGCTTGTACATTTTGTGGCTTGGGGGCAGGCATGCAGTATCCAAGGAAGGTACGCCAAACATTTGTAGACTGGCAGAGGATGTCTAATTTCCTTAGGAGGGTACTTCCCAAACGAGAGATTATAAAATCAGCAAGCAAAAAAGAGTAGTATTACTGGAATTAAATTAGCCTTCAGGTTTTAGTGAGTAACATGACAAGATGGACCATGGTTTTACAAAATCTCACCAAGATGAGACTGATATATAGACTATATTTTGCATAGCATATACCACGGACAGAAGTAGATTAAAAAAATTAAAAAAGACAGCTGGGTGCGCAAGTGCCAGGATAAAAAAGTACCATACTGGGGCAATGCAGCAATTGCCTCATGTACACAGACAACCCTCTCCTCCTACCACCCAACACTACAACCTGTGAGAGATGCAGTTACATAGCCAAGCTGGAAGCAAAGCTCTCTCCACCCAAGATTCTGCTAGACAGTCAAGAGGAGATGGTTAACACCCGCACTACACCTCAAGCAACACACAGACCTTCTAAACCCACACCGCCAATAACCACACATAGCAACACTCAATCCACATATGCGGAGGCCCTTAACTGTAACCTGCCCAAGCAACAAGGACCTCCGAAGCTGAAAATGCAAACAAACACCAATCACAACCAAAGTGTCACATAGCTCACAACACCAGTGTGCCACCCAGCAACAGCCCCTAAGGCAAGACAATGTACCTAACACTTTAGTCATAGGTGACTCTGTAGTCAAGCACACTGATGTCCCACTCACCAGGCTGAACAAGGAGAAAATTACAACCTGTCGGGTGCCAGGCTCCATCACATAACGCATGCACTCAAGTCATTCCACAACAAGTACAAATATGACTCTGTCATTGTCCATGTTGGAGTGAATGACGAGACATACCTCCATGTACTACATGAATAGAGACATGGAAGAACTCTCAGATCATGTGGCCCAGGCAGGTATGACCCTAGCCCCGAGTAGCATCCTGCCTTCTCCCAGAATGATACCACAATATAAGGACAAAATGATTGACTTCAAGAATTGGCTAAGCTTCTGGTGTCATTCAAAGGGGATCCAGTATCTGTCTGCCTGGGGTGACATGATCGACAGACCACGATGTTTTGCCAGAAATGGTCTGCACCTGTCACCTCTGGGATTCAGGTTACTTGCTAAGGCTCTTGCCACCCCTGTAGTGCCTTTTTTAGGCAAAGTTCAAAGGACAAAACTACCACTGTAACAGGTACAAGCAAGTAAAATCTGAAGGTAATGCTACTCAGTGCTAGAAGTGTAAACCTCAAAATGCGCTCACTCGAGGCACTCATAAAAACGGAGAGCATGCAGTAACTGAGACCTGGTTCAATGCTCCAGAGAGCACCCCTGCAATACCAGGCTACAACTCTTACCACACTTTTCGGCCACCAAACCAGGACCGAAACACTAAAGGTAGAGGAGTGTCCATATTCACCAAGGATATTCATAAAACCAGGCTAGTTGCCCAACACAATGTGTCAGAAATTCTCCAGGTGCAACTAACACTAAGTAAGACTGCAATCCAAATTGTAGCTTGCTACAGATTCCCCCACCATGCCCCAAGATTCTCACTACACCTTTCTAAACATACTGGAAAATATTAAGATACAACCAAACACCCTAATACTGGGTGATTTCAACTACCCTGCCATTAACTGGGAAAGCTACTCGTGTACCAACACCTTTGCCTAACGGTTCTTGGAATTCATAAATTCCAATGCCCTGAATCAACTAATCCATAGTCCCACCAGGGGCTCCAGTATCCTAGACCTGGTCATTACCAACATGGGAAATCAATGCTCCACACCTATGGTCACCCCCTCGTTGGTAAGGTTGACCATAAGCTAATCACCCTTAACATCCACATCCCACCCCCACCCCCATCCCCCAGTAAGGAAACCTCCATAAAAAACTTCTCCAAAGCCAACTTCACGATACTCAAGTTGGAAGTGACAAACTTCATGACAGGAACTGAAAGTTCGACTGCTGAATCCTGCACTAAGGCACTGTACGAGCACATGTACTCATGCATGAATCATGCCATCCCAAATAGAACCAAGATGCTCTCCTCCAAAAAAAAAGGAAGCCAATCTGGTGGTCCCTTGCCATAAACAAACTTTACAACAAAAGGAAGAAACTGTTGCAGAAAAGAGGAAAATCCAAGCCTCAGTAAGAAGCTGAGATCCCTCATAAAAGCCTCCAAAGCTAGTTACGAAAATAAAATTGCCAAAGATTCCAAAGACAACCACAAGGCACTCTATAACTTTGTCAAGAATCTAAATGGCAATGCTCAGATCTGCTCTGAGCTACAGCAGAATGGCATTAAAAATACTGATCCCAAGGATATTGCCAATATCCTGGCCTGGCAGATCAGTTCAGTGCCAACTTCACCCCCCAAATGACCCATCTCAATACTGGGAGATTGCCAAATTCCAGTAATAACGGCCACACAGGTAAAAAAACGCACTCTCCAAAGCTAAGAATACAGCATCTATGGGACCAGATGACATCCTGGGCTGTGTACTACATGAACTACAAAATGAACTGGCACCTCACCTAAGTGTCATGTTTAATCATAGCCTCACCTCAGGCTTCATGCCCACTGAGTGGCGCATAGCTACAGTTATCCCACTCCACAAGGGGGGGGATCCACCTTGGATCCCGGGAACTACCGCCCCATCAGTCTGACGAGCCTGATCTGCAAGGCCATGGAACGTATTGTCATGGAACTTGTAAACAAAGACATTGGCAGCTTTCAAACACTGGACCCCATCCAGTTTGGGTTCATGAAGAGTCGATCTTGTCTCCTGAACCTAATTGACTTCTTCGAATCGGTCTCCAGAGCCGTGGACAAGTGTAAGGTGGTCCACACAGCCTGTCTGGACCTCGCCAAGGCCTTTGAGACCATCCCTGACTCTGGAATCCTAGATAAACGTATTAAGCTGGGTATTAATCCCTACATCACTCAATGGGTTGCCAACTGGCTTACTGACATAACCCACACTGTAAAAGTAGCCGACTCCAAATCCAGCTCCAGACAAGTGCCAAGTGGAGTACCTCAGGGTTCAGTCCTGGGACTGCTCTTGTTTGGCATCTACTTCTCTGAAGTACAGGCCAACACTAAGGGACTCTGGCTAACAAAGTTCTCAAATGACTGCAAACTGGGAGCCATTACTGAATCCCCAAATGATGTGGATACTCTACAAAAGGGCCTTACAGAAACAGATGCTTGGTGCCAGAGCCATGGGCTCAAGCTCAATGCCGAGAAATGTATAGTTATCCCCTTTGGGGAAAAACATGTACCCGTGAATTACCACATAGGTGGCAGTACACTAAACACCGAAAGTGTGATGAGACATAGGGACATAGGTGGACAGTGGTCTCACCTTCGATAACCACATCGCCACATCAGTCAGAGAATCCTATGTGGTACACCTCATCACCAAGGGATTTTCATCCAGAAAAATGGGGGTCATTGTCCCACTGTACTCATCCCTCATTAGACCCATTATAGAATACATCGTCCCATTTGGTATGTACCTCTCAAGACATCTGCAACAACTGGAAAAGGCTGCAGAAATTCCTCGCTAAAAGAATCACAGGCCTAAAGCAGATGCCCTATGCTGACCACCTTAAAAAACTCCAGCTGTACTCTGTCGCATATTGTCTACTCAGAGGCGATCTCTGCTTAACATACAAGGTCATGTCAAACCCAGAGCTGTTGGACATGCTACACTTAAAGAAATCCCAATCCCTCAGAGCCACACGTTTCAGGGATCTAAACCTTGTCATCACAATAAACAAAACATGCTAGAGGGATATGTTCCTGACCCAGAGACTCTCCAGACTCTGGAATAGACTGCCCATACATGTCAAGCAGAGCGCCTCTTTGGCCCTCTTCAAAAGAAACCTTGATGATTGGATGGGAGAAAGGAAATTCACCCCGGGGATCATGTCAGTCGCCCTGCTAGACAGGTGTCCAGGGAAGTAAATAGTGTGGGAAGAAATAGCCAGGGAATTGTTATGGCTAGGGCAAGGGCCGATAGCCTAGTACCAACCTATGAACCAATCCTGGTATGCACACTGGTGCCAGGACTGAAAAAAATGACAGTATAGAATCCTCAAGACACAGAAACATCCCTACAATGTAGTTAAACCTGGCTCAGAGGAGGATGGCCCCCTTGTTGTACAAAAAAGGTAATAGTCCTCAAAAAGCACAAAAACTAACAGGTGAAAAAGAGCCATAAAGGTGATACAGTGGACTACTAAGGATAAAAAAAATGATGTATTGTTACAGTTATGCAAGAAGGCCAGATAGGAGATATTCAAAAAGATTGAGAGAAGTTGGAGGAAAGAAAATGCTTGCACAAGAAAAACTGTCAAAAGCTTCAAATGCACATTTAATACAGTAGATTCATGAAAAACATTATACAGACCAGGAAACCATGGGCCATTTGGAGAAACAAGCAACTGAGGAAGTACAAAAATATAAACAACAAAACCTAGAGATTTTTGAAAGTATATAAAAAAATATGAACATGGGAAAGAGAAAACTGATGTGGTGCAATATTTATGCAAAAGAGAACGGTAAACTAATTAATACAAAACAGCAGCTCCAAAGATATTTGAAGAGAAATACAGGCAAAGGCACTTAGATATGGAAAATTTCACAATACAAAAAATAAGATCACAAAGGGGGAATGCAGAACCGAAGCTATAACACAGGATATTCTTCGTGTTACACTGTTGCAGTCATTACATTTGGGTAATCTGCTTGCAGGTTGCCCTCAGTCGGCCTGATTAACAAAGTCTTGTGTCCTGCGTCAGTTGCTGTCCCTTCTTCCATGACGTCAGGGGTATAAAACATGCAGCCGACACCATTACCCCAGTCTTTCTTGCCGTGCGGTGCCCAAAGCAGAAGCAGTTCACAAGTGCCGGTCGGCTGACTCTTGAAATTTTCGTTTTCGAGTTTCAGAACCGAAGTCTTCAACTAAAAGCTAAGTACCCCGTTGGGCAAACATTTTCTTGCTCCTTTCTGATGTCAGTAAAAGTTAATAATTACATTACTTGTGGAAAGCAAATACCTCATAAAGATTTTCATTCGTACTGTATTCCTTGCCTAGGCCCTGACCATGACGTACCTTGCTGTCGGTTTTGTGCATTATTTAATCAGCGCACTATCCGTCGTCGATATATTTTTGCCTCTAAATATTTTGGTTTTCTGTTTAATTATCCAAAAATGTCGTCTGTTAGCCATCCGACTACTGGGATTCCGAAAAAAACGCAAAGATGAAGACAGAGACAGGCCGCCGAGGTCCAAAACTGCCGACGACACTTCTCCTAAGTCGTTCGCCAGTACTCAGTGAGGCGTTTTCGCAGCCCCTGATGCCCGCTACTTCTGATTCGCAAGCCTCTACTGAGACCCATTCGGAGTCCGGTATGTCGCGAGATACTTCAACTATGAAACCCGCGGATGTCTCTACCTTGGATGGGTCCGGAGCCACTGTGCAGGCACCGGCTTCTGAGGGTGTATTCAGGCCTATGGACTTGCATATTAAATCGACACCTCCTTCATTACTAAGGGCTAAATCTCGATCCATGTCTAAAAAAAACGACGCCCAGGCCACATGCTTAGGCCTCTATGCCTAAAAAACAAATGATAAAAATGGCTGAAAATCTAATAACTCTAGTCCGGGTTACCCCCCCAAGAGGCCTAGGGCTGAGCTTGATTATGAATCTTCTGATAAGGATTCTGTTTTTTCTGACTCTTCTGATGACCTGGATTTGTCCTTACCTACTTATGAGGATTCTGATGTGGAGGACTTTATTCCCTCTGCTTCCCCTCCTGACGATTTTTCTTTTGGGGAAACCTTACATACTCTAAGGGAGCATTTTCACTGGGAAAGCCAGGAATTTTCTGATTCAAAAAAGAGGCTTAGGGATTTCCTTCTCCTACCTCAGCATAGGCCTTTGGCTATTCCTACTGTACTAGACATTGTTGATGATGCTTTCTCGGAATCCAGTTTGGCCCCTGCTCCCCTGCCTCCTGCTCCCAGTAAACCTGACAAGATACTACAGGGTCCCTGAGTCCTACAAGTTCCTTCTCAGAAATCCTATTGCAGATCCAGAGACTATATTTCACAGGGGCCCAAGGACATTAAGGCTTCTACTGCTAAAAATCCTACCCCTACTTATAGAGACTCCAGTGTGCTGGATAGATGGGGTAAAAAGGTTTATACTTCGGCAACCTTGGCAATTAGAGCTTTAAACTGCCAATTTCATATGTTAAAATATCAGTAACATGTTATTGGACTGCTTAAACAGAAAATTATGTTGATTCCTGACTGTGTGGAAAATAAAGATTTACAGGATTTAATGCATTCTGCTGAACAAGTTGGAAAACATACTTTGCAATGTGGTTTTGATTCTTTAGAGGCCTCTTGCAGGGCTGCTGTTACTGGGTCTGTGCTTAGAAGGCATGCTTAGGTTAAAGAGCAATCTTTGCCTGATCATGTTAAAGCTAAATTGTTAGATGCTCCTTTAAATCAGGACCGCCTATTTGGCAACAAGGCTGAAGACGTTCTTAAAAAGATGGAAGATTAAGCTAAATTTATGCAAACTGTTAAAGATTTTTTTACAAGTTCAGCCTCCTAGATTTAGTAGGCACTGGCCTTCTAAGAATTGGTCCTTTCCAGCCCCTTCCAGGTCTTCTCAAGCCAAACCCAGACACAGCAAAAACCCCAGGTTTCAGTCTCAGGGGACTCACAGAACTAAGCAGTGGGGGGCCTCCACTTCCAAGTCTGGGAATAACAAGACACCCCCCTATGGTAAACTGTCTCAATGACTTCCTTTTAAAATTTCCAAGCACTTATCTTTTGACTGCCCCTTTGGGGGGGGGGGGGGAGATTCATGCAAAGAACTGGTAACCCATTACCCAGGACAAATGGGTTTTAAATAGTGTCCCAGGGATACAGATTTCACTTCCACACATTGCCAATGCCAAGTGGCTGGCCAGACCTACCCCCAAATCAGTGGGCAGAGGCTCAAAAGCAAGTACTTTCTCTCTTAAGCATGGGGGCTATTCAGCTGGTACCAGAAGAGGAAAAGGGACAAGGTTTCTACTCCAGACTTTTCCTGGTACCCAGAAAAGACAAATCATGGTGTCCAATCCTGGACCTGTCTACTTTAAACACCTTTCTGGAGATTCCAAAATACAAGATGCCGAATCTTCAGCAATTACTTCCTATGCTAGGCAAAGACACCTGGATGGCAACACTAGATTTAAAAGAAGCATACCTGCACATCCCAATCGGGGATCTTGCAAAAGATACCTACACTTCAAAGCAGGCTACACTCACTATCAGTTCTCTGCACTGCCCTTTGGCTAATCTGCCGTGCCCAGGGTATTTACAAAGTGCCTAGCTCCAGTTATTGCATTTTGCAGGCAAAGAAGTATTCAAATATACCCATACCTGGACGATTGTCTAATTCAGGCAGAAAGCCAGGACATACTTTTGAATCATCTGGCGTTTGTAAAAAGGGTTCTAACTTGTCTGAGGTACACCATAAACGAAAAGAAATCACAACTGGTACCCTGTCAACAAATAACATTCCTGGGAGCAAGCTTGAATACAACTTCCCAGATGGCTTACCTCACGCCAGAAAAGCAAATTCATTTGACAACCTACTTCAAACAAGTGGCCACAAAAACCCTGCTATCTGCAAGACAAATACTGCAAGCCTTGGGGTTTTATGGCCTCCTGCATTCTTCTAATTCCATATGCAAGACTGCATATGAGGAAACTACAGTGGTATCTAAAAAGCCTATGGAGTGAACATTCTCACAGCCTAGAAACAATGAATGTTCTTCATCTCACATTGCTGCAGTCCTAACACTTGGGTAGTCCACTGTCCCAGTCGGCCCGAATACCAAAGTATAAGGCTGACGTCGGTCAAGGCGCATTAGTCTGACGTCAGGACGTCAGGGTACAAATGCGCATGACCGACGTCATATCCTCAGTCTTTTTTGCCGCATGGTCCGATGCAGAAGCAGTATTGCGAGTGCAGGTTGGCGTTCTGAAATTTTCTGAAGTCGGAGTTTCAGACCGAATCAAAGTTGGCTAAGTACCCCGTTGGGGAATATTTTGGTTTTTTCTTGCCTCAGTATTTAACCGGATGTCAGAAAAAGTGAATAACTGTATTTCTTGTGGGAAACAGATACCTCATAGGGATTACCATACCTTGTGTATACCTTGCTTAGGGCCTGAGCACGACGTTGTTGGATGTCGCTCTTGTGCTAGATTTAACAAACGCACTATAAAGAGAAGATTAGACTGTGCCAGGTTAGTTTTGGGAAGCGTTGTAATTATAAAATGCCGCCGGATGCTCCGGCCGCTTCGCCTAAAAAGCACAAGTACAAAGCAGCAAAGCCTAGGTTGGAAGACCCGACTGTCCCGGACGCGGGTTCTTTAGAGGGCTCGGTGGAGCCGGAGGTTCTGCCAGAAGTTTCTTTGGAGTCTCAGGGAGAGACTTTACTGTTACAAGATGTGTCCTCTCAGGAGGTAGGCCAGGCTGAAGGGGCTTCTCAGGTAGCTGTTCTCCCCTCCCTTCCTAAGGTGGTTAGGCCCTTCCCTTCTGTTTACAAGGCTTCTTCGAGAGGCAGGCCAGGTTTAACTTCAGTGGGTGTCTCTCCTAGTTCTTCAGGGTCTCTGCCTAAGAAACATATGCTGAAAATGGCAGAAGATTTGATTACTATGATTAGAGGTTCTATGCCCCCTCCTGATAAGAGGCCTAGGGTGGAACCTGAGCTTGAGAGTTTTGAACAGTGTTCGGAGGCTTCTGAGTCTTCGGCTGAAGACTTACAGGAGTATCCTCCTTATTCTGATTCTGATGTAGATGATTCTACCCCTTCGGCTTCTCCTCCTGAGGATTTTTCTTTTTCAGAGACTCTTCATTCCATGAGGGAGCATTTTAAATGGGAAGGTCAAGATTTCTCTGATTCCAGGAAAAGGCTTAGGGAATTTTTGTTTCTACCCCAGCATAGGCCTTTGGCTATACCTCTTGTTCTGGATGTGGTGGAAGATGTTTTTGCAGAGGTTTCCCTGAACCCTGATTCTTTGCCTCCTGCCCCAGTTAAACCGGATAGGTATTATAGGGTGCCTGAAGCTCATAAGTATCTTTTTAAGAGTCCTAGGGCAGACCCAGAAACTGTTTCTCAGGGGCCTAAAGGTGTTAAGGCTTCTGTTGTTAAAAATCCTGTTCCTCCTGATAAAGAGGCAAGGGCTTTGGATAGATGGGGAAAGAAGGTGTATACTTCTTCCACTTTAGCCATGAGGGCTTTGAATTGCCAGTTCCACATGTTAAAATACCAAAATTATCTCCTTTCACAATTGAAGTCTAAGGTGGATGCTCTGGCGGAAGGTATTGAGTGTAAAGAGTTACAGGATTTAGTTCATGTTTCTGAACAGGTGGGTAAGCATTCTTTGCAATGTGGTTTTGATGCTGTACAGGCCTCTTCGAGGGTGGCTGCCACTGGTTCTGTTCTTCGCAGGCACGCCTGGCTGAGGGATCAGAATTTAGCTGAGCATGTTAAGACAAGGATTTTAGATGCTCCGTTACAATCTGATGTGTTGTTTGGTTCGCCTGTGGAAGCAGTTTTAAAGAAAATGGAGGACAAGGCTAAGTCTATGCAGACTGTTAAAGATTTTTGCAGGTTCAGCCTCCAAGTTTAGTAGAAATTGGCCTACTAAGGGGTGGACATATCCTTCTTATGATTCCCAGTCTAGGGGTAGGTCTAGGCGTGGTAGGGGCAGAGCTCAAGGTTCTTTTAGGCCTAGAACAGGAGTTCACCTGCTCAGTCCTCTGGTGAGGGCAGGGTCAGTCCTTTCGTAAACAGACCCAATGACCTGCCTTTTCAGCTGCCAGAGCCTTCTCGCCTGGCAGCACCTTTGGGAGGAAGGCTGGCACTTTTCAAAGAAAATTGGAGTTTAATTACCCAAGACAGATGGGTATTAGATATCATTCACCATGGTTACAGGTTTTATTTCCATACCTTGCCTCCTTTCAAAGGCATGCCAGACATTCCTCCTCTACAAAGAAAAGAGGCTCACAAGCAAATTTCTCTGTTACTCCAAATAGGGGCCATTCAGCGGTTCCTGTGCCAGAAAGGGGCCTAGGATTTTATTCTCGTGTTCCTAGTACCAAAAAAGGGGAACACGTGGAGACCAATTTTGGATTTATCTATCCTCAACACTTATCTGGACATTCCCAAGTTCAAAATGTTGACGTTACAACAGCTTTTACCTCTGCTGGGAAAAGATCACTGGATGGTAACTTTAGATCTCAAGGAGGCTTACCTTCATGTGCCTATCAGACTAAGTTGCAGGAAGTATCTGCGTTTTCGAGCTGGGAATTCCCATTATCAGTTCTCTGCATTGCCCTTTGGCTTATCTACTGCGCCCAGAGTATTCACAAAAGTTCTGGCTCCAGTGATAGCTTACTTCAGGCTACAAGGAATACAAATCTATCCTTACTTGGACGACTGCCTGATTCTGGCTCAAGAAAAGGAAGACCTTTTTCAGCATTTGGAATATGTGATAGCAGTGCTAAGATGCCTGGGGTATTCTGTGAGCGAAATAAAGTCCAGTCTAGTACCCTCTCAAGACATGTGCTTTCTGGGTGTGAGACTGAATACAGCAACCCAGATGGCCTTTTAACCCCGGACAAACAAAAGAATCTTTCCCTTTACTTCCATCAACTATCTCTTCAGTCCGGGCTGACTGCAAGGACAGTCCTTCAAGCCTTAGGGTTCATGGCATCTTGTATTCTGGTGCTTCCCAATGCCAAACTGCATATGAGGAAGCTGCAATGGTATCTCAAAAATGTATGGACACAGCACTGCCAGGATTTGGACACTGTCATTCAAATAATACCTTGCATTCAAAAGGAATTTTTGTGGTGGGCTCAGGAATGTCACCTAAACAAGGGACTCTCTGTGACCCGGCCAGAGGCGAGTCAGATTCTAACGACAGATGCCTCAGACATAGCTTGGGGAGCTCATCTGAATGGAAAGTGGATACAAGACAAGTGGCCTGCCAGACTACAGCATCTACATATCAACATGAAGGAGAAGTTAGCAGTCCAGTTTGCATTAATGGCTTTCAAGGAGTTACTTCTTCCAGGGCAGTTGTTGATTCTAACAGACAACACAACTGTCATGTGGTACATCAACAAACAAGGGGGAACACATTCTTATCCTCTATGCAGGCAAGCAATGATTTTGTGGGAGACTGCGCTCAGCTTGCAACTAAATCTTCAGGCAAGGTTTCTGCCGAGCACAGAACTCCTTAGCAGATGTGTTAAGCAGGCAAATCATGGATCCCCACAGTGGAAACTGGATCTTCATGTATTTGAAATTGACAGTGTCATGGGGAACTCCAGACATAGATCTGTTCGCTTCTCCACTAAACCACCAGCTGCCAAAGTTTTGCACGAAAAGGTTTCATCACACAGCTTGGAAAGTGGATGCTCTTTCTTTCAGTTGGAAAAATCTTCATGTGTATGCCTTTCCACCTCTGCCTCTCCTCCCAAAGGTACTCCTAAAGGTCAGACAAGACAAGCCAAGGATGATTTTAATAGCTCCAGATTGGCCTCGGCAACACTGGTACCCATTACTGAGGAGTCTGGTAAGGAAGCCTCCATGGCCTTTACCTTTGATTCCACACCTATTGTCTCAGAGGGACGGTCATCTACTCAATGTCAAGCTTCACTCTCTTCATCTAACAGCCTGGCATATTCTGTTTTGAGCCACAGCAGGTCTCAACTTCCTCAACAAGTTTTGAATGTGATTATGGAAGCCAGAAGACCTAGTACAAGGAAAGTGTACGCAGAAAAATGGAAGAGATTTTTATTTTGGAGTGCAGCAAAGGATTTGGAGGTTTCTGAGCCTAATTTGAGTGTGGCTCTTCAATATCTTACTGAGTTATTGGACAAAGGTTTGTCTTTCTCTTCCATTAAGATTCATGCTGCAGCAATTTCAGCTCACTATGATTGTGACCCACCATTGTTTTCTCATCCTTTGTTCAAGCAATTTCTTAGAGGGGCAAAGAATATAAGACCCCCACGTAGAGCCCCTACTCCTGCTTGGGACCTCAATTTTGTGTTGGAGAAACTTACTCTACAACCTTTTGAGCCTCGCTACTGCTGAATTGAAATACTTGTCATGGAAGACTGCTTTTTTGTTGGTCATTACTTCTGCAAGAAGGGTTTCTGAATTGCAGGCCCTTATGGCGGTTGAGCCTTTTTTGATTTTCCATAAGGATAGGGTATCATTACGTACTAATCCTTCCTTTATGCCTAAGGTGGTCTCTAGTGTGGCTTTAAACCAAACTATTCATTTGCCTACTTTTTATGCAGATCCCCAAAATAAGGGGGAAAAGATTTTGCACACTTTAGATGTACACAGGCAGTTGCGTTATTATTTGAGCAGGACTAAGGATTTTAGGCAGTCTCAGCAGTTGTTTGTTTCTTTTGCTTTGAGTACTCAGGGCAAGCCTGTGTCAAAACAAACTATTTCTAAGTGGATTGGGTTTTGCATTGCATTTTGTTATTCCCATCATGGCAAGGAGATTCCAGCTGGGATTAGGCCTCATTCCACTAGGGCTACTGCCACTTCAACAGCATTTCTAAGGGGGGTGGCAACTAAGGATATTTTGGAGGCAGCTACTTGGAGTTCAGTGCATACTTTCTCTAAGCATTACCACCTTCCTCTCTACTCTAAATCTAGGGCTGGTTTTGCCACGGCTATTTTGCAGGGCATGTTGACAGCTCCAGCTTCTTTATGATTTGCCAGCCTCCCTTACCTCTGCTTTGGGATTCTACCCAAGTGTTAGGACTGCAGCAATGTGAGATGAAGAACATAGTACAGTTTTGTACCTACCATAAATGTAGATGTTCAAGATCCACATTGCTGCAGTCCAATTTACCTCCCTCCTTCCCTCTGTGTTTAGGGGTGGTTGTGTGGGTGGGGTTGTACTTTGTAAATTTGTATATATTGTACATATATTTGGTACAGGAGTGTTTGGTGTTTTTGGTTTTGGCCTTATCTTTTTAGGGTCTTCTGACATCTGGGGCAAGAAAAGACTGAGGATATGACGTCGGTCATGCACATTTGTACCCTGACGTCCTGACGTCAGACTAATGCGCCTTGACCGACGTCAGCCTTATACTTTGGTATTCGGGCCGACTGGGACAGCGGACTACCCAAGTGTTAGGACTGCAGCAATGTGGATCTTCGAACATCTACATTTATGGTAGGTACAAAACTGTACTTTCTTATCATACCTTGCCTAATCCTAGAGTTCCTTTGGTGGGTAGAGGTCTGCCACCAAAACAAGGGACTTCCTTTCACACCCCCCCCCTGCCAGCCAAACCCTAACAACAGATACATCAGACTATGTATCGGGGGCTCACCTGGCATGGAAGTGCATTCAGGGCAAATGGAACCCAAGTCAAATGCACCTGCATATCGATCAAAAAGAAATGTTAGCTGTACAGAATGCTCTGACAGCCTTCAAGGACTACATTCTTCCAGGACAACTAATGGTAAAGACGGACAACACCACGGCTATGTGGTACATAAACAAGCAGGGGGGTACACATTCTTCCCCCCTCTGCAGACTAGCCATAGCATTGTGGAACACAGCCTTGAGCTACCAAGTGCACCTACAAGCTCAATTCCTGCCAGAAAAATTAAATACACTGGCAGATGGACTAAGCAGAAACTTCATGGACCCATACGAGTGGAAACTGGAACCAAGGATTTTCAACATGTTGACAAGCGAATGGGGAGCCCAGATATAGACCTGTTTGCCTCCCCCCAGAACTACCAATTGGACAAATTTTGCACAAGGACTCCCCACAAACATGCCTGGAAAGTGGATGCTCTGTCCTTCAGCTGGAAAAGCCTATCAGTCTATGCCTTTCCCCCGCTGCCTTTGCTCTCCAAAGTACTACTAAAAGTCAAACAGGACAAACCAAGGATGATTTTGATTGCTCCAGACTGGCCGCACCAACACTGGTACCCCCTCCTGTGCAGTGTGTCACTGTTATTTCCATGGTACCAGCCTCAGACTCCTTCCCTGCTGTCTCAGCAGGAGAACCAGATTCTGCACCCTCAGCTTCCAACACTGATACTTGAAGCCTGGCTAATTACTTAAACTCTCCCTTACCATCCCTCAGCAAACCTGTGATGGATGTCTTCTTAGAGGAGACCTAGTACTAGAAAATCTTATGCTGAAAAATGGAAAGGATTCTGTGCCTGGAACCAATCTCAAGGGATGAGCACAGCAGTGCCCAATTTACCTCAGATTTTACAATACTTAACTGAGATGCTTCACAAGAGCTGTCTTTTTCCTCCATTAAAATCCACACCTCCGCCATTTCAGCTCATTGTAACACAGAACCTTCCCTCTTCTCTCATCCACTGCTCAAGCAGTAACTCAGAGGGCCAAAAATTTGAGACCACCCAGGAGAGCTCCAACCCCAGCCTGGGACCTTAACTTTGTATTGGAGAAAATCACTCTACCTCCTTTCGAGCCAGCTGCTACTGAAGACTTAAAATTTCTTCCTTGGAAAACAGATTTCCTTTTAGCTATCACTTCAGCTAGAAGGGTATCTGAATTACAGGCCCTTATGGTAGTGGAGCCTTTCATCATCTTTCATACGGAGGGTGTCACTCAGAACCAATCCATCTTTCATGCCCAAGGTGGTATCCAGTGTGGCTCTTAATCAGTCCATTCATTTGCCAACCTTCTTTCCCAATCCACAGAACAAAGGGGAACGGATTCTGCATTCCTTGGATGTACACAGACAACTTAGATTCTACTTGAACAGGACTAAACCTCAAAGAAAATCTGAACAACTGCTGGTAAGATTTGCTGCAGGGGCAGAGGGGAAGGCTATTTCAGAACAAACCAATTCTAAATGGATAAGCCATTGCATTCATTTCTGCTATAAGCACCATGGAAAACCTATCCCCCAGGGGTTCAGACCTCACTCCACCAGGGCTGCATCTACTTTTACAGCCTTTCTCAGAGGTGTTCCTACTGGGGACATCCTAGAAGCTGCTACTTGGAGTTCTGTACATACTTTCACCAAGCATTATCATTTGCCAATTTTCTCTAAATCCAGAGTTGGCTTTGCCACTGCAGTCTTCAGTGCCTTATAGCTGGTCCTAATGCTATCTAAACTCCTCCTCCCAACCATAGCTTTGGGAATCTACCCAAATATAATGACTGCAATAGTGAAACACGAAGAACATAGCACAGTTGTGTACACTTACCATAAATGTAGATGTTCGAGTGTATTCACTGTTGCATTCCTGGTTCCCCTCCCTCCTGCCCCCTAACTTCTTTTGGCTATACCTCTACTTTCTTTTACTATGCTTAAAAGTCTTTTTGGTGTATTTGCTTTTTTGCTGGAGGTATATCTTTGTGTTTTTATGTTTAATTGCTCCCCGTTAGGGGGGTACCTGATATCTGGGGCAAGAAAAACTGATGTAATGGCGTCGGCTGCATGATGTTCATCGTGTTTCACTGCTGCAGTCATTACACTTGGGTTATCCTGCCGTCAGGCGGTCCCGCAGTCGGCCAGAGTTCCAAAGTCTTGGTCCGGCGTCGGTTGCTGTCACTTCTTCCCTGACGTCATTGCGCCAGGGGTATATAAGATGCAGCTGATGCCATTTTCTTCAGTCTTTCTTGCCGAGCGGTGCCCGAAGCAAAAGCAGTTTGCAAGTGCCGGTCGGCCGACTCCTGAGATTTCAAATTTGATTTCAGATCCAAAGTCTTCAATAAAGCTAAGTACCCCGTTGGGGAAACTTTTTCTAGCCTCAGACCAATGTCAGTAAAAGTTAATAACTGTATTTCTTGTGGGAAGCAAATACCTCATAAGGATTTTCATTCTTACTGTATTCCATGCCTAGGCCCAGATCACGACGTCACTAGTTGTCTGTTTTGTGCTAGATTTAACAAATGCACTATTAAACGTCTGTTTGATTTTGCACGCCATTATTTTGGCCGAAGGTTTAATTATACCATGCCGTCGGAACAACCGACAACTGGAATTCACAAAAAACGCAAAGATAAGGATAAGGACAGACATCCGAGGCCCAAAACTGACGAAGCCTCTTCTAGGCCAGTCACCGGTTCTCAGTGAGGTGCTTTTGCAGCCCCTGACACTCGCTATCTCAGAGCCACAGGCCGCTACAGACTCCCACGTGGAGTTGCCTAGGCCTCTGGATACTGAAGGTGTTGGGCCTACGGAGACTAACCCTTCAGATAGGTCCGGAGCCGCTGAGCAGGCTTCGGCTTCTGAGGGTATTTTCAGGCCTACTCAACTTACCATTGCATCTACAGCCAAGTCTAAAGCAACTTTAAAGACAAAGAAGCAAGTACAGCATTCACCTGGACAGGCCTCCATGCCTAAAAAGCAGATGCTCAAAATAGCCGAAGACTTAATTATTCTGATCAGGGGTACCCATCCCCCTCCTGATAAAAGGCCTAGGCAGGATACAGACTATGACTCCTCTGACCAGATTTCTGTATATTCTGACTCCTCTTCAGACCAGGGATATTCCTTACCCCCCTATGAGGACTGTGATGCTGAAGAATCTATTCCTTCAGCCTCTTCTCCTGAGGATTACTCTTTTGGGGAAACTTTGCACACCATGAGGGAGCATTTCCATTGGGAGGGCCAGGATTAATCGGAGTCCAAGAAAAGGCTCAGAGATTTTCTATTATTGCCTCAACACAGGCCCCTTGCTATTCCACCAGTGTTGGATATTGTGGACGATGTGTTCTCTGAATCCAGTTTAAATCTAGATTCTTTACCCCCTGCTCCAGTCAAGCCAGACAGGTACTACAGAGTCCCTGACTCACACAAATTTATTTACAAAAACCCTGCTGCTGACCCAGAAACTATTTCCCAGGGTCCTAAAGGGGTAAAGGCCTCCACAGCCAAAAATCCAGTTCCCTCGGACAGGGATTCCAGAGCATTCGACAGATGGGGGGGGGGGGGAGTTTACACCTCTGCAACTTTAGCAGTTAGGGCTTTTAACTGCCAGTTTCACATGCTTAAATATCAACAATATTTATTGTCTCAGTTAAAACAGAAAATGAGTACAAGTGCAGAACAACCTGATTTTAAGGAAATGCAGGATTTATTGCATGCAGCTGAACAAGTGAGAAAACATACTTTGCAATGTGGTTTTGATTCATTAGAAGCTTCTTGTAGAGCAGCAGTTACAGGATCTGTGATTCGAAGGCATGCTTGGTTAAAGGAACAAACCTTACCAGATCATGTCAAGGCGAAATTATTAGATGCTCATTTACAGCAAGATATTTTATTTGGTGTTAAAGCTGAGGAGGTTTTAAAGAAAATGGAGGATAAGGCAAAATCTATGCAAACAGTGAAGGATTTCTTACAGGTACAGCCACCAAGATTTAGCAGAAATTGGCCTACTAAAAATTGGTCCTTTCCAGTGTCAGGCAGGCCACAAAGAGGCAGATACAGATGCCCAAGAGGCAGATCTCAGCCCCAAGGATCTTACAGACCACGACAGTGGGACGCTTCAACACTCAAAGGAGGTGAGGACAAGTCACAACCTTACAGGAAACAATCTCAATGACTTTCCCCTTCCAATGCCAAACTCTACCCTGTTGATAGCTCCCTTAGGGGGGAAACTAGCACTTTTTGTCACAAAACTGGTAAACAGTCACTCAGGATAAATGGGTGCTGAATATTGTTTCTCAAGGTTACAGGTTCCACTTTCACACTTTTCCAAGGTTAAAGAATGCCAGACCTGCCACAAAATCAATGGGCAGAGGCACAAAAACAAATTACAGCCCTCATGGACATGAGAGCTATTAAAAAAGTACCTCTGCAGAAACAAGGACAAGGTTTTTACTCAAGACTCTTCCTGGTACCCAGAAAGGACAAAGCCTGGAGACCCATTCTAGACCTTTCCACTCTAAATACTTACCTGAATGTCCCGAAGTTCAAAATGTTGGCACTACAGCAGCTCCTTCCCATGTTGGGCAAGAAAGCTTGGCTTGTTACTTTGGACCTCAAAGAGGCATACCTGCATGTCCCTATCAGACAAAATTGCAGAAGATACCACAGATTCATAGCTGGTTCAATGCACTACCAATTCTCTGCACTGCCCTTTGGCTCATCTACTGCGCCCAGGGTCTTCACAAAGTGCCTGGCACCATTAATTGCATTTTGCAGACGAAAAGAAATTCAAATATATCCATACCTGGACGACTGCCTGATTCAAGCAGAGAGCAAGGACATTCTTCTAAAGCATCTGACGTTTGTAAAAAAGTTATTAAGTTGCCTAGGGTACACAGTAAACGAAAATAAATCAAAACTAGTGCCCTCACAAGAGATAATATTCCTGGGTGCCAGCTTAAATCCAACGGCCCAGATGGCTTATCTCACGCCAGACAAACAAGGACAACTGACTTAGTATTTTCAATTGATGGCAACAGAGTCCCAACTCCCTGCAAGAAAAATTCTGCAGGCCTTGGGATTCATGGCATCCTGCATACTTCTAATTCCATATGCCAGACTGCATATGAGGAAATTACAATGGTACCTGAAGTGTTTGGACTCAACACTCACACAGCTTGGAAATGGAAATACCACTAATTCCCTGCCTGCAACAGGGGTTTCGATGGTGGGCACAGGCATGTCACCTCAACAAGGGTCAGCATTTCACTCTACCCACAGCCATGCAGACTCTAACAGCAGATGCTTCGGATTACTCCTGGGGAGCACACATGGCAGGAAAATGTATTCAGGGCAAATGGACCACAGACCAACTACATCTACACATCAATCAAAAAGAGATGTTGGCTGTACAAAATGCCCTAACAGCCTTCAAGGACCTTCTGCATCCAGGACAATTACTTTTAAAGACAGACAACACCACAGTAATGTCGTACATAAACAAGCAAGGGGGCACTCATTCTTACCCCCTATGCAGACAAGCCTTGTGGAACACAGCTCTAACTTATCAAGTTCATCTGCAAGCACAATTCCTGGCAGGAAAGAAAAATACTCTGGCAGACGAACTAAGCAGAAACATCATGGATCCTCACGAGTGGAAATTAAATCCACAAGTTTTCAGCATGATAATGCAAGCATGGGGGTGCCTGGACATAGATCTCTTTGCCTCCCCACTGAACTGCCAACTACAAAAATTCAGCTGGAAAGGCCTGCACGTTTATGCCTTCCCTCCTCTGCCTCTCCTTTCAAAGGTTCTCCTAAAAGCCAGACAAGAAAAAACACAGATGATACTGATTGCTCCAGACTGGCCACACCAACATTGGTACCCAATCTTAAAGAACTTAGCTCAAGGCCCATCTTGGATTTTGCCTCAAATTCCACACCTTCTGACTCAACAAAACAATCAGATCCTGCACAGTCAGCTCAAACCCTTATCCCTGGCTGCATGGCAGATTCATTAGCCAAACAGGCAACACCTCTCTCTAAAGCTGTTATAGATGTCATTGTGGAGGCCAGGAGGCCTAGCACCAGGAAATCTTATTCAGAAAAGTGGAAGAGATTCTGTGCCTGGAACCAGGCTCAAAGCCTTGACCCTCTTGTCCCTAACATTCCTCAGATACTACAATATTTAACTGAGATGGTGGACAAAGGGATATCCTTCTCATCCATTAAGATCCACGCTTCTGTCATCTCGGCTCATTACAACACAGATCCTCCTATTTTCTCTCATCCATTGCTAAAGCAGTACCTCAGAGGGGCTAAAAACATAAGACCGCCCTGGAGAGCACCAGCACCTACTTGGGACCTCAACTTTGTCTTGGAAAAACTCACTTTACCTCCTTTTGAGCCAGCCAATACAGCAGAAATAAAATATATATCATGGAAAACTGCTCTGCTACTGGCAATAACTTCAGCACGAAGAGTCTCAGAACTACAGGCACTAATGGCAGTGGAGCCCTTCATCATTTTTCACCAAGACAGGGTTTCCTTAAGAACAAACCCTTCATTTATGCCTAAGGTGGTATCCAGTGTGGCTCTTAACCAAACTATTCACTTGCCAACATTTTACCCAAATCCCCAGAATACGGGGGAGAGAATTCTACATTCCTTGGACATACACAGACAATTACGGTTCTACTTGGACAAAACAAAAGCTTTCAGGAAAACTGAGCAACTGTTTGTATCCTATGCTGCAAGATCACAGGGAAAGGCTATTTTAAAGCAGACCATTTCAAAGTGGATAGGACACTGTATCCGGTTCTGCTACACACAGCATGGGAAGCCTGTACCATCTAACATTAGACCACATTCTACCAGGGCAACTGCAACTTCTACTGCCTATCTTAGAGGAGTACCTACCAAGGACATTTTGGAAGCTGCAACTTGGAGTTCAGTGCACACCTTTACCAAGCATTACCACTTGCCTCTTTACTCCAGATCCAGAGCAGGTTTTGCCACTGCAGTGCTGCAGGGCCTCATAGCCACACCAAATCCTCTCTAGACCCAGCCACCCTGACTCAGCTTTGGGATTCAACCCAAGTGTAATGACTGCAGCAGTGAAACACGATGAACATAGTACAGTTTTGTACCTACCATAAATGTAGATGTTCGAGTGTCTTCTCTGCTGCAGTCCAGGTTACCCTCCCTCCATCCCCTCTTTCTTAGCTAGGACTTATCTACACTTTTCTACCCTATACTACCTATGTGGTGTATTTGCTGGTAGCTGAGCTTTTTGGTTTTATTTTTCATGTGTGCTTTATTAGCAATATGTATTGCCTACCTATTTGGGGGCACCTGACATCTGGGGTAAGAAGAACTGAAGAAAATGGCGTCGGCTGCATCTTGTATACCCCTGGCGCACTGACGTCAGGGAAGAAGCGACAGCAACCGACGCCGGACCAAGACTTTGGAACTCTGGCCGACTGCGGGACCGCCTGACAGCAGGATAACCAAAGTGTAATGACTGCAGCAGTGAAGACACTCTAACATCTACATTTATGGTAGGTACAAAACTGTACTTTTTATACCCCTGACGTCATGAAAGAAGAGACAGCAACCAACGCAAGACCCAAGACTTTGTTAATCAGGCTGACTGAGGGCAACCTGCAAGCAGATTACCCAAATGTAATGACTGCAACAGTGAATGCACTCGAACATCTACATTTATGGTAAGTGTACACAACTGTACTTTGTCACAGCATGATGGAACAAGGAGTCTCCAAAGTAATGAGAAACAGGTGGAGCGGGATACATCTGAAGAAGAAACATGGACATGGGAAAGAAAGAGAGATTTAGCATGGTACCATATTTATGCAAAAGAGGAAGTAAAACGAATTAATACAAGAAAAAGCAGCACAAAAGATATCTGAAGAGAAATACAGGCAAGAGGTATCCAGATATGTAACATTTCGGGTCTACTTTGGTCGAAAACACATTTGGTCAAAAGTCAGTTTCCTCGGGACACTTCGCTGAAAGCTCATTTCATTGAAAACTCATTTCACTGAAACTCTTTTTGTCGAAAGTTAAACATGGCCTTTTCCCCACTGTAGTGCGACCCTGGAGTTAGAATATTAAGTAAGGGGGGTGTGGGGGGCACCGTCCCCCACCTATGTTAAACGTTTTAAAATATAGACATGTATACTTCTAAGTTAAATAACTCTTTCCAAAAGACAACTTATAACTAAACTATGTGGGGGGGCTACTGGGGGAAATGGAGAATAAAGGAATGTGCCCTCAGTTTAGAAGAAAATGATCTAAGGGAAGAGTTGCTTGATCTAATAAAGATGGCTAGACATGTTAAGGTTGATGAAAGAAATACAGTGTGTCAGTAAGACAGTGTTAGAAGTCTGATAAAACAAATGCACATATAATCAAGACTTAACAGAAATTTGTGTTTTGTAACAGAAGTAAATAAGATATACTACTGTACAGCTAAATTAATAACCGTCTTAGCACAATAAGGGAAAGGAAGGGAAGAAATCAAATGACATCATGGAAGTGTCTGTTAAATTGATTAATATCTCTGTAAATATTACCTTACTTATGACATTCTCTTAAATTTGTAACCTTTTTGCATTTTTCTTTTGATTTTTGTTAAATTGCTAATATTACTGCATACAACATGTTAAATGTTTTATTTTGGAGCTTTTCTTCCCGGGCCTCCGCTGAAAATAGACATGTATCCAGTCGGACTTTCCCGGTTAACAAATGTAAAATAAAATAAATAAAAAATGAAATAAAAAGTATCAAATAGAGAAAACTATAAAAAAATTAAGACATGAAGCATCATTGTTGCAGAAAAGGGAGCAGATCAACAGAAAGTCTGAGCAACGCTCTGTTTTAGAACAGACCAGGGTCTAGCATGCACTATTGCAGATAATAAACTAATGTCAGCACAGGGAGAAAAACTTGGAAGATATGCAGGTAAATATAAAAGAAAAGTACAAACATTTTTTATAGAGAATTGAGAAGCAAAACAAAATGAATACAAACACCACCAAAAAAAAAAGAAATGGACACAATTTGGAGAAATATCTGTGAAGATCCTGAGAATCATAATAAAGATGCTGAATGGACAGAAGTAGTAAAAGTGGCAATAAGAAGTTCATATGCAGAGGGTATGAAATAGGATGAAGTAACAGCCAGAGAAACAAAACTAAGAAAAGTTCAGATGCAGTATCTAACTTCTGGCTAAAAGTATCAACGTCTTTGCACAAAGATTTAGTACCGAGTAAAAACTACTAATATGCACCCCCCCCCGCCCCCCGAACAGACACTAATGTGGTTAACAGGCAAAACAATAGTCCTCCTTAAGAGTGAACCTGCAAGCTATCCTAAAATCTCTAGACCAGTAACTTGCCTTCCAGCGATGTATAAACTGTGTAATGGAATTGATGCTGACAGAGTTTATAGTCATTTAGCAGAAAACTCTGTTGTTGCAATAGAATAAAAGGGTAACAAAATGAGTCTTATGGAACAAAGAATCAGTTGTAATGTAAATAGTCATAATGGAGAATTACTAATGGGAAGAATCTAAGCATGGCATGAATAGATTTCAAAAAAGCATTTGACAGCATCCCGCATTCATGAATAAAGGTGTGCTTAAAGATGTACAAGGTGCGGTGCGCACCCTGCATTGATCAGTTACATTACAGTGACCTTGAAAACAGTGGCAAACCACTTTGCAGCCAAGCCACAATAAAGGACAAATTATCATGCCAGGGATAAAATTTCAAAGGGGGTATTTCAGGGTGACTCTGTCACTGCTGTTCTTTTGTTTTGCCCTTATTCCATTAATCTGCTTTCTTAACAGGTTAGGTTTTGGTTACAATTTGATTCCCAGAAAACAAATTGTAAAGACGTCTCAACTTCTTTTTGTGGAAGATTTAAAACTGTATAGCTCATCAGACGAGCTGGAAGTGGTCAAAACTTTCTCAGGTGACATGAGAGTGTTATTTGGTCTTGATAAATGTGCAGGAGCAACATTTAAAGCAGAAAAGTTATAGCACAAGAAAATATCAGTTTGTGGCAAGAATATGATATAAAGGAACTTGAGCAGGAGGAAGTGAAAAAATATTTGGGAATTGATGAAGCATTGATGATAAAACATGAACAAATGTGAACAAAGCTCGGTAAGGAATATGTTTAGAAAACTAAAATTAATACTGAAAACAGCCCTGACATCTAGGAACCAAGTCCAAGTTATAAACCAATTTACTCATCCTGTTGTAACTTAGTTTTGTGGTGATGGACTGGCCACTAAAGTTATTGGATCAATTGGACAGGAAAACGAGATAAATTCTTCATGCTTATCACATGATGTATAAAAATCAGTGTATAGCAAGATTATATGCTCCTGTTTCTGAAGAAGGTATGCTTCTTTTCAAAATTGATTACATGTATAGATCTGCAGTCATAGGATTGCATACATTTCTGTTGACCTCACAAGATACGAACATAATGAAAGTTTTAAAACATGAAAACAAATCTAAGATGATTCCCTGCTTAGTTTAACAGAAGCATGTCAATGTCCAGCAGGAATGGAAACCAAACCAGAAGGTGATAAAGATCCGGCAACAACTGAATGTGCCAAAAAACAAGAGAGAATATAAGAAGAATCCGCTGAGAAGGCAAAAAATGTGGAGAGGGCCTAAATAATTGTTACAAGTACAGAAAACTCCTGTAACAACCTCGGGTCGGTAAGGATTTGATGTAGGACTGGTTAAGGAGAGGTGAATTTAAATCAAAAGCTGAAAGGTTAGTATTACTGGCCCAGGATAGTGGGCTGTGAACACACTGATTTACAAAGCTCATTGAACATTTGAGAGAAATGGACAAATGGAGGTTCCTTAGAATACACCTGGAAACAGTTGTACATCTTGTTGCTGGGTGTGATGCACTAATGGCAGAGGGCCTCTATGTGAGGGGCGTAATAATGTAAAAAGACTGGCATTGGGGATTATGCAAATGTTACAGTAATGAAGTAGCTGAGAAGCATTGGAATCAAGAGCCATAAAATGCTATAGAGAAAGTGATGTAGTGCATATCACATAGGATTACCCATTACCAACAGTTCAAAAGCTGGATGTGAGAGAACCAGATATGGTAATCCATGAAAAGAAGATTGCTACACCTAGTGATTATAGTGATATATGTACAGAGAAACACCACCATAAAATATCAAGATTTGCAGGCAGAAATGAGGGCAATGTGGAAGAAGGATACCTAGACGGTTACAATAGTAGTCGGAGCAATGGGTCTCATTAAAAAGAATTTACAGCCTTGTTTAGATATGCTACTGATACATGTAAGTCCATATGAATTTCAGAAGAAATCACTTATGGGCATATTATGAGTGTTGCAAAGAGCACTTTTGGCTAACATCAAAGATGGAAACCATACTAATTTCATGGACTTTAATCATACTTTGACGTTAGGAATGGAGTCCATTCCTGTCATGGTATTAGAAACCCAAATGACTTGGAGAAATTAAGCCACTAAAAACTACTGCATCAGTGATCTATTCAAACATCCATGGTTATGATAAGTTTAATTACCCAACTGTATTTTTTAACATGTCTGTATTTCTGATAGTTTTGCTGCTTTCACAGAGACAAATCAACATCAGTACAAGTATGTAAAGTTTATCTATAGTTTTCCTCATTAACATCTGCTTTAAATATGTCCTAATATATACATTTCCTTTATATTTTTTAACCAGCACTGGACAGCACAATGATATATAGCAAGTAATATTGCTATCTCACAAGAGATTCTTTAATTTGATTCTCAGCCGGGGTCATTTTATGTAGTCTACATATCTGTATCTGCACAATCTTTCTCCCTGTGTCACCCCCCCCCCCGAAGTATGCAGTAGGTGAATTGGATGTATTCCATATAGCCCAAATGTGTACATGTTTGTGTGTTGTGCAGTAGACTGATATCCTGTCCAGAACTATCTTTATAGCCTTGCAACCACTGACTGGTGGGATAAGCTTCAGCATCCCTGCAACCCTGTCTGGAAAAAATGGATGGTCGGAAATGGATAGATAATCAAGTATTGTTAAGGGATCAATTTTCAATGAATCATCAAAGTAATTTAATGTACAAATGAGTATTTTAACTCACAACACGTCATTGCATTTGTCATACAAGCTTGATTATGTTTTCCTCTCCCCTTGAATATAAATCCCCCATTGATCTTGTATTTATTATACCTCCATTTAGTACTTCCCAAACTCTTTGCTCGTTTTCCCATCATCACAGTTATGTGTTACATTAAGGATGTATCCTGCTTTTCTCGGTTTTTGATTACTAAAAGCCCTCTTTCCAGCTGCCAGACATTCATATCATGAACATTATCATCAAACAGTGTATGCTGTAATCTCATCCTAATCCTCCCTAAACCAATTCTCCTGTTTTTACAACCTAGTATATTGGAAATTCTATTCAAATTGGGGGGGGGACATTTGTTCATCTCATCAATACTTCTCTTCAAACTTTGTTTCATTATCTGTCAGCACTCATCATACCTTTTCAACAGTATAATACCTTGTTCACTCATCAATGACACCAGTGAGGGTCAGGTAGATTCTGCACCACCATCATAAACGCTTAGTCTGTAAAGCACTATAGTCATGACCGGTGTGTGCTTTTACACCATACATACACTTGAGTATAGATACTAGATTTGCTTATATTGTCAACCAGTAAGAGGAAATGGTAGTGTTCAGAGGGGTCTACTTTACATGGTCGACTTTTCACAAAGTCGATTTTCATGTGGCCGAGACCATATGATCGACCTTCGGAAAGCCGACCATGTAAAATAAACGCAACAAAACACAACAAACACTTACCTTAAAACTGTTTGCAGGGGGGAAAAGCCCCCCTGCAACCCCGTGGGGGGCTCCCCTCCCGGTAACTTAAATATACCAACTCCGAGATCCCACTACAGTGCGGAAGAGGGAAATTTTCCCATTCCGCACTGTACGGAGATAGCGGTTCCCCATGGTCGGCTTTTCAGAAGTCGAACATATGGTCTCGACCATATGAAAGTCGACTTTGTGAAAAGTCAGTTATGTGAAGGGGGACCTGTTCAGAGAGCCAGGGACATGAAAGCATTTTGCTTTTCATATCTGGTGGTGAAGCCATCATAGTTCACCTCATATCTGCCATATAAAGCAGAGAAAGAGACTCATGTTTTTTTAGTAAGAAGAGCATTACTGCCATCCACTACTGTTTTAATATCCTCATTCTGACCTATTTTGGCTTTCTTCATCCCTGTATCCCATTTTCGCAGTCCAGTTTTTCATTATTTAGTTTTCATCCCTCCAAATTTTAATATTTGTTTCACATACAGTTCATATTTGTACCAGTCAGGGCCGGCCTTAGCCGAAATGGCGCCCTAGGCGAAGTAGTGCTCCGGCGCCCCTTAAGCCCCACCTACACCACACTCATGAAACACCCCTATTTGAGCCACACCCACTGGTCATTCCCCAAGAAAGCCACTCCAGTCATTCCCTTAAATTATTTAAATGCATAGGAAGAAAAAGATACCTTGTAATGTGGTTAAACTGCAACTACCTTTACATAAGCATTTTCTACTTGAAATACCAGAGCCAGATCATGGTCAAATAGGGTTCTAGGAAGGGTAATAAGACTGCCACCCCTGACCAGCCCCTCCTGCAGCAACCCCCAGTAGCAGCCCCCTCCTCAGCCATTCCAGTGTTCCATTATTTGGTTATGTCACCAGTTACCACGCTTATGTTCTATTTGCTTCTACAATGATTACAGATATTGAAATAGCACAAACACAGATAGCCATTTGCTAAACAAACAATACAGTCACAATGAAAACAGACTTAGCATGAGCAGGAAACTTCTCTGCCCTTGAAACTCATTCATTGAAATGGCGAAACTCACATTCATTGAAACAGCATGAAAACCCACATTCATAGAAATGCATCTGGTTGGTGGAGAATTAAGTTTACCTTTGGGCTGTTTTCAAAACAGACTTCTTGCACACATTTTTTTAAGGCCATACATACCATGTATTTATTCTTTAATTCACTTTCCTGATTGTATTGAATTATATTCCTTGTATTATATTTCTTGTATAATACAGCACCACTTGTTAGAATGTTTTAAATTTGTAGTTTTAAACATTCTTTTAATAAGCAATGAAACAAAATTTATGAACCAAACGCTACCCATTTCAGAAAATTTCAACAATAAAGGGCCACTCAAGACTTCTATCATTACAATCCACCAATATTACTCCACACACACAATCTCTGCAGAAGTAAAATCCTCTGAATTCCACATTAAAGAAATCTATAACTAATGAAGAGGTTGCTATTGGCAAACAACTTTACATATCAATGTTATCTACAAATTCAGTGCCTGCTTGCCTTGAAAAATTAATTGCCTATATTACAATAAAAATTTGGTAAGTTGGTAATATTGCAGTAGGAAATGACTAAGAAGTTCATAATCACTAGGTATCTCATACAAAAGGCCATACTCAGGAGTGTAGAACCCCTATCCCCCCTTATAATGCATTAAATAATCAACAATAATATGGGCACTGCATATCAGCACTCCATCTACATGGTGTGGGAGTAGAATCCACAGCCTTCTGCACCAAAGGCAATTATGCTATTAACATTGCTTTCAGATTTTACACAGTGTGCCATTTGATAAACAAAAAACAGCTAGTTGCACACTGAAAACATTTACGCTTCTTACAGTGTGTTAAATGTGTAGTTTTGAACGTGCTTCCAGTAAGTAATGAAACAAAATGTATGACCCAATAATGACAAACCTGCCCATTTCAGAACATTTTAACCATAAAAGGCCCCTCAAACAGTATCAGTCAATAAGCACAATCTTTGCAGAAGTAAACATCATCTGAATAATTCTACATTAAAGAGATTTGTATCTAATGAAGATGCTATTACTGGCAAAGAACTTTACATTCCACTGTTCCGTCTACAAATTCAGTGCTTGCTGCCCTTGAAGAATTAATTGCCTAGGCTGCATTAAAGAAAAAAAATGGTACACTGATAATATTGCAACAGAGAATGACTGAGAAACAGCCAAGTTCATAGTAATTAGGCATCTTAAACAAAGGACGGCACACTAAGGAATGCAGAACCCCTATCCTCTCTCAAAATGCAACAAATAAATCAGCAACTAGGACATTACATACCATGCCTCCATTACTCTACATTTTAGCACAAGAAATCTGAACGAAGCCTAAAATAAAGGGGGGGGTCAAAGGTCCCCAAACAGGGACAGATTATAAATATTGCTCTTATAGACTTAGAAAGTTGCTAGAATAACAGCATTTGTCTTGCATGCATTTTCTGAAGGAAATGAAGACTGAAATTTAAATGCATTATTGATTGACATTTCACCACAGTGATTTATCAGATCAAATATTTTAGATGGACAAGACAAAAAATGAGGCAAAATCTGGGAACTATATAACATTATGGACAATGGAGATCTATGTCTCAGCACTCTATCAATGGATACATGGGCTTTGGGGAGAAGGAAACTGACCAGGGGTGTTAGCTGTAAGAAAAAAGTGATAGCTGTGGGGAGGGGTAAAGTGTGTGTGGTGAGGCAAATAATAGGTTGAGAGCTCTGATCTTCAATAATACAATGCCCCACTCACTGTAAGTTTCATCAAAAAAGGAAATCTTAAATCACAACCATTTTTTCACCTGCAGCAATCCATGATGAAAGACTGTAATGTTTACTCTTAAGAGAAATTAACAAAATGCTGCCATACACTTCTGCTACCTGCATGGAGTTTATACTCTTCTCCTCCCACCTAACATATAAAACATGTTGAAATTTCTCCATACCTCTCAACCAGCTTCCAATATCAGATCCACAGATGCAGATCTCGGTAAGCAAAAAGTGATCTCCACATTTCCAAACGCCTTTGTAAAGGTGCCAGCAGAGCTTCTGGGGGGGTGGGGTGACTGAAATGCACAGTGAGAGTAATATAGCACCTTAAATCCCTCAGATAAAGAGGACCCTAATCATTTATGGGCAGCTATAGCTGCATCAAGGTTTTAAATATGATATAATTGCAAACAGGAAACTAGAGCAGACTTCACAGCACACATGTAACATGATGGTACCTGGGTGCAACAGTAAATAGCCTGGTAACAGAGTTTTTCTGCTAGCTTAAAGAGATGAGTTTCAGAATCAGGAAGTCCCAGGTAAAGGGCATTAGTGTAGTAAAGGTAGGATGAAACAGAAACATGAACAGGTTTTGTAAGATCCTCTCAAGGAATAAGGTGTTCGATCGTGGAGATATTCCACAAGTAGAAACTTAATTATTTATCCACTGTTCACATTTGGTCCCTAAATATTAGCCAGTTCCCAAGGATCATGTTTAGACCATGCATCTTACTTAGCCGGTTTGGTATAATGGATAAAAGTGTGTGTGTGTGTGTGTGTGTGTGTGTGTGTGTGTGTGTGTGTGTGTGTGTGTGTGTGTGTGTCTGCTGAACATTTGGAAATCTTCACCTCTGTAAATTCTTCTGATGTTCTCAGGTGTTTTTCAGTGTTATTCATTCCCATCTTTATTCCTTCAAAACTGCATATATTTACTTAAACACTTTTCCTGTGCTCCTATTTCCCATTTTTATTAATTTAGAAGTGCACATATAGAGTTATTTATTTTCTCATTCATATTGTAAGACTACTTTTTAACCTTATTTCAAACCGATTTTATCATGTCAGTTTCATTGTAAAGAGGGATGTCCATAGAACTGCAAATATACCTTAGTTGTTACCATATTAAACAGGGATAGCAGCTTTTTATATTATGTTTGTGTTGCCACTGTTTATACATCCCAACATGTTATGGCCTTCCTTGCCCTTTTATTACTTAATTACAATGTGGACATTCAAACCAATTGTCATTTCCCTGGACCTTTTTCAGTTTTGGTATTACTATAATTTTCCTTCTAATTATATTAATTTCTTACATGTTATTTAATACATCTATTATTTTACAGCTTTTGCACTGAATTTAAGCTGTGTGTCATATCCCTCCCAGAGGCTTTCTAACTCCATTTTCATTTTTTCTTCACTTCTTGCACTTCAACAGTGTTGCCCATATTTGAGTACTGTGCTAAGTAAGGGCATTCTTTCACTTCCATACCTTATGCAATGCATGTAAAACATTGAAATGGGCCATGCTCAGCAATACTAGCCCCTATTGTACTATTCTAATAAATAGTCCTTTTTTCTAGTGGGTTACAGCTGCTTTTACTATTACTTTCTACATCTATTTGTACAACAAAAGCTTTCCTCAGGACAGCAGCCTAGGATCCATTCCAAACTTTCTAATTTGTTTTTTATTGTTTTGTTATGGCACTATGTTGAATTCCTTTGTAAAATCCAAGTTGCTAACCGTTACATTACTCTGTTGGATTTAGCTGACATATCCTTGTCAGCTATGGAATCATACTGCCTTCAGTCATGTACTGCATGCACAACTTAACAACCAGAAATGGTTCTGTAACATTTCAAAACAAACTACCTTGTTTTATCTGTGGCAGACGACTTAATTTCCAGTTTTTCAACTCATAACACGCATATTGCAGAAAGTAACATTTATTATGTTTCACTCTGTACTAGCATAGGTAAACTCAGTAAAAACTGCTAAGCGAACATCTAGAGGTTAGCATATATCACTTTTTTTTATCCTAGACATACATGCAATATCATTTGCACCCATCAATGACATCTAGCTGATGGTTTCCCAAAAGTAAAGGATGTCCCCACCCAGAAACTAAATTTATTCTATATTTATCTGCTAAGCAGTACAAATTCTGCTGCTTAATTTAAGTGACTAGCATGTGTCTGTAGTTCATTATGCCTCAAACTGACCTGATGACTTGACTTTGCTTTACAGCCAAACTTTTATCTTCCTAAATTGTACTATTTGTCACCATTTTATAACTTATCTAGTATGAAAATGCCTGTTTCTCTTTTTTTTGCTTTTTTAGTCTATCTATTCACTAAATGGAAGTCTGTTTTGTTTAAATGCCTCAGGAAAAAAAGCATCAACATTTTTGAGTGTCTGTCACTGATTTGTATTAGTAATAGGACACTGAATGCTATTCAGAATGTCATTGGAACGCTGAAGAATACAGTAGAGTGTCATTATGATGTCTTTTACTATCCTAATCCAATTCAGGGTTATGTGGTATGGAGCCTATGCCATCTCCCACAAGGCAAAGGGCAGTGTAATTAATTCTGTGCAAGGCACTTAAGGCCACCCACAGTCTCTCATTGTTATGCAGTAGAAATACTTACAGCCAGTCTGGACAAATATCATTTCACCTACAGTACATCTTTGGGATGCGACAGTAAACTGGAGCACCTAGCAAAAACCCAACACAGACACAGGAAGAATGTAAAAACACTGCACAGAAGACACCCCAGCTAAGAACTAAACTAAAGAACCAAGGGCAGTGAGGAGGCAATGCTAACTACTGTGCCAGTGAGACACTCATGGAGAGGTAGAACAGGATCGGAAACATCTAAATCTTCTCCTTATCATATGCAAAAGTGTTGAAAAGAAACTATCAGATACTAACTATTGACTCTGATGTCATTTTTGTGGAAAATGATGGAAAAGTTAATCAGGGACAAGCAAGACCCATAATAGCAAATTTGTACAAAGCAGTGTTTCCAGTCCAGTCAAGAACAGCAAGTGGGTCACATAAGTGGGTAGGCATTATCCAGTGTATGTCGCATACACATACCCTTACCTCTCACTTGTCCATTCTTGCTCCAGTATGCAACGTCTTCTGCAAATCAAATTCCGCACCCCCAAAACAAAGACGTACATAATCTTTCGCACAGGCACAGCAGGTGTTTGCGACCTGTTTTCGTCATCTGCGGCCGTAAAAGGAGGGCGTTCTTAAAGAAGAACGTCCTTAAAAAAATTTTCTTTTTTTTTTTAATAAAAAGAAAATGAATCTCCCTGCTGCCACAGGCAGTCTCCGTTTTATGGACAGTGTACCACCAAGAACAGCACAAACCCAGAATAGATTAAAAAAAATAATAATAATTTAAATAAAATTGCGCTTTTTATGTGATCGGGCTGTACGGCGCCCTAGGCGGTTGCCTAGTTCGCCTATGCCTAAGGCCGGCCGTGGTACCAATTATTCCTCAGAAAGAGAGAACATTCTGAATATGAAGCAGTTTGCAAATGTAATTTATGTAAACTAAAAGAAGCTGGTAGGAATCTCTCTTCCTTTATTCAAACACATATTTGTTAAACTTTTTCTGTAAGCTTTGCCCATACTAAATAGCAAAAGAGTGTTTCAAGGTCACTTAAACCTGGGTCTGTGTAATATTTATTTCTATAACAATGCCTTATAGTTTACGGAATAAAAGTATATCATGCCCAATGTCTCAAACTTAAATATAGGCAAAATAAATGTATTTTGTTATTCCATGGTATTTATGTATCCATATATACTATTCTGCTTTTCAGAAAGCTATTTATCAATAAATAATTTTAACAGACATTTGCATTAGCTTGTTCAGCATATTTGTCATGATACATTAAGTGGAACATGTAAGAATCTCTTGCAGTCACTTATTTATATCATATATCTGAAAAAAAAGGGCCACACAGAATGCAATCACACTTTTCTTTTACATAGTTATTTAATACGCTATTTTGTAAAAGTTGTTTTTGGTTAATCTATCTGAAATAGTACAAATGCAAACATAATCTGTAAAATTACTCCTTATTTTCCAAGCAATTCTACCTACTCATATGATTAACACTTGCTGTACTTCACAGAAAAGACTAAAGAATAACCCCCCCACCCCCTCCAGCTTTATTTATGCTTAACATATCTCTGTGGCTGTTACTAGTTCAAAACATTTCAAATACATATCTTGACATGTAGTTGTCATGGTGTTTATAACCTAAGTGAAGCCTAAATAAGGGTCAGCTGCTTGTACTGGGGAAAGTAAGGTGGATGCAAGATATAGTGGTGGAATTTGTGGGAAAATGGAGAAGAGTTGGAGAGGTTAGGATCAAGAGAGTGAGATGAAGTAAAATTGTGAATGAAGGAGTGGGGAAAAGGAGAAAATAGTAAAAGAGTTAGAACCGCAACTCCAGAGTAATGATGCGAAAGAGAAAACAGAAGTGAGGAAAGTTGCTAGAGTACAGTGAGAGCTAAAACAAATTGAAGAATTTGTCAGAAACACCGTCACTTTACTTCGGATTACCAACAACCCTAAGGTTACTACAGAAATGGTTAGGAGAAATTATGGGGTGGTGAGTAAAAAGGAAAATAGATTTGAAGTTTCTGATGCAGAGAATTAAGACAAAAAAGTGTGGATCACTGAGGTTAGGGAAGAACCAGGATTAGCTAGGAAGTCAGACAAGGAAATTACGGAAGTCTTTTAATGACATTAGTGTCGGTGGCTCAGCAGGTAGCGCACTTGCCTTTAGTGCTGGATGGTCAAAAGGCTCTGTGGGTTCTAGTCCCACATTAGCTGTTTATATCTTACTTATTTGATAGTTGTTTACCGGGAAGGTCTGATTGGGCATATGCCCGATTTCAGTGTAGGCCTGGGGAGAAAAGCTCCAAATACAAACTAAACAGTCAACACATTATATACAAAGTACAGTAGTTGAAAGTTCCAAGGAGCACATAATATGCATACAAGTAGTTAACATACATGTTGGTAGACGAGATATAATGACAAAGGATAATATAAACTTGCTAAGAGTTTTATATGCTAGGTTTTCATGACCTAGGTAGACCTGATATTTGTAATGTATTTATAAACATTGTCTAAGGCATAGTTGAAGAGCTATAATTTGTTGAACAGTTATTGCTTGGAACATAAAAGAAGAATTAGGAGGGAGATGGGAGGAGAGGAAGTAGAGAGACAAGAAAAAGGTGTTTGGTAAAGCTGAGAAAAGTACTAAGTGAGATGGATTAAGAGTACATATGATAGGAGTAAGTAGGTATAAGGAAAAGGAAACTGTGGTTTGGTGAGTAAAGGGGAGTATAGTGTTAAGGTGTCATATAGATGAGGAATACAATTTAAGGTGAGGGGAAGGAGAGGTATGAGGAGCATTTAGGTGAGATAAGAATAGAGCACTGAGAGTGTAAAGTATATGAATATTTCTGCAGAGGAGTTAGGAGAGGTATTGGTGTTAAAGCTACAGTGCAGGAGGAATGATGCTCACCCTGGTGATGAGCATGAGCAAAGCCTGGAGTCGGTTAAGTGAGTCTTAAGAATTTTTTTGCACTGTGAGGGGTTCGCAGCAGTTAGGATGTGTTTAGGGATAGAGTTTCAAGTCCTGGAGATATGGTTGGAGTAGAGAGAATCCCCAAATCTGTTATTAGATTTTGGGTCTTTTAGGTGGATTGGACACGCTAAATTGGCCCTAGGTGTGTGTGTGTGAGTGTGTGTGTGTGTGTGTGTGTGTGTGTGTGTGTGTGTGTGTGTGTGTGTGTGTGTGTGTGTGTGTGAGTGTGTGTGTGTGTGTGAGTGTGTGAGTGTGAGTGTGTGAGTGTGTGAGTGTGTGAGTGTGAGTGTGAGTGTGTGAGTGTGTGAGTGTGTGAGTGTGTGAGTGTGTGAGTGTGTGAGTGTGTGAGGTGTGTGAGTGTGTGAGTGTGTGAGTGTGTGAGTGTGTGAGTGTGTGAGTGTGTGTGTGAGTGTGTGTGTGAGTGTGTGTGTGAGTGTGTGTGTGAGTGTGTGTGTGAGTGTGTGTGTGAGTGTGTGTGTGAGTGTGTGTGTGAGTGAGTGTGTGTGTGAGTGTGTGTGAGTGTGTGTGAGTGTGTGAGCCTTCTGTGGAAGGTTGGGTGCTGGGCTGGCAACTCGACACCATAAAAAAAAAAAAACTTCACTACCAATCATGAGCGGACAGGTGATCTGCTGTGGCGCCCCCTAACTGGGAAAAGCCGAAAGAAGAAGTAAAAATTTGTCAGAAGATTAAAGGTGTCTGAGTAGGTTTGTAGTATATTTTGAAGTGCTGGGAACTTGTCAGATTGGTGTATCATGCTATGGGCAGATAAAGGTTGGGTGAAGGTTAAGAGATTGGGTAATTCTAACCAGCTTAGTTGTACAGTCGCAGCACAGTGGTGGGATCTATATGGGGAGTTTGTGGCAAATCTGGCAATCTTGTGATAGTGGGCTCTTCAGGTTGGTGAAGATAGGAGAGGCGTAAAGTAGGATAGAGAGTAGGTGGGTGCTGGCAGTAGATTGTCTAGTGGAATTGGTAAGGTATGGTTTGATTCTATGTAGAGAACCTACTTTTATGTGAACCTTTTTAATGGTTAGAGAGAGGTTTATCGAATTTCATGTCATGAGTTGTGACACTGAGCAGCTTTGTTTGGGATACAGTATCTTGGTATTGTTGAATGAACAGATTAGAAAGGTGGATAGGCAGTCAGGATTTTGTTTGAAAAGAGCATTAGTTTAGTTTTATTGGGATTAAGAATTGAGAATCAGAGAGCCAAGATTCTACAGCTGAGAATGAATGTTGGATTATTTCTTGGGTCTGAGGAAGGGAGGGTTCAGCACACATGAGTGTAGAGACATGTACATGTGCATACTGTATGATAGTGGCAAGGTGGGTAGCAGTATAGAGTTCATTGATGAAGAGACTGAAAAGGAGTCGACCTAGGACCGAGCTCTGTGGAATGCCCATGATGGCAGGTAATATAGAGGAGAAATCACGCTGCCATTTAACAGTTTGTGGTTGGTCAGGTAGTTATGAAACCATGCAAGGGCCAATTGGCTTAGTTTTAGGGTTGAAAGTTCGAGTTTTTGAATGGAGATGGTATGAAATGCTGTGGACATGTCTAGGAGGATGGAAGATCCTAGTTGACCATTATATTTGAACTGGTTGATTGTGTTCTTGAAATTTGTAAGGGCAGTAGTGGTTCTATGATTGGGTCGGAAAATATATTTTGAATTTGCTAAAAGCTTATTGCATGATAGGTAACTCATGAGCTGGATGTGGATACATTTTTCTAAAATGTTGGATAGTGGCGATAAAATTACTATTGGCCTGTAGTTGGAGAGCACTGTAGAGGGTCCCACCTTTATGTAGTAGGATGATGCAAGATATTTTCCAGATTTTGGAAACATGTTGTTCTGTGATAGAACGATTGATCAAAATAGAGACAAAAACACAGCATCCATGGGACCGGACAACTTCCCATGCCGCGTTTTACACGAACTTCAGAACAAACTGGCTCCCCACTTAAGCACCGTGTTCAATAATAGCCTCGCATCAGGCTTTGTGCCCACTGAATGGCGCACAGCAACAGTTATCCCACTCCACAAAGGGGGGGGCCACCACTGATCCCGGGAACTATCGACCTGTTAGCCTGACGAGCCTGGTCTGCAAGGCCATGGAACGTATCATCATGGAACTCATAAACAAAGACATTGGTAACCTCCAACTCTGGATCCCACCCAGTTCGGGTATGTGAAAGACCGATCATGCCTCCTGAACCTGATTGATTTCTTTGAGGCAGTCACCAAAGCCGTGAATGAGGGTAAGGTGGTTCACACAGCCTATCTTGACCTCGCCAAGGCTTTCGACACCATCTCCCATTCTGGAATTATAGCTAAACTCTCTAAACTAGGTATAAATCCCTACGTCACAAGATGGGTTGCCAACTGGCTCACTGACAGAACCCACACTGTAAAAGTTGCAGACTCCAAATCTGACCTCAAAGCAGTGACAAGTGCAGTACCACAGGGTTTCTTCCTGGGACCTCTCCTGTTTATCTACTTCTCTGAAGTACAGGCTAACACAGAAGGCCTCTGGCTAACGAAGTTCACAGATGACTGCAAACTAGGAGCCATAATCAAGTCCCCAAATGATGTGGACATCCTACAGAAGGGCCTCACTGAGACAGATGCCTGGTGTCAGAGCCATGGCCTCAAGCTCAATGCCAAAAAGTGCAGTGTCATCCCCTTTGGTAAAAACTCTGTACCCATGAACTACCACATAGGCAGCAATCTACTTAACACCGAATGCCATGATAAGAGACCTTGGGACCCAGGTGGACAATAGTCTCTCCTTTGATAGTCACATCGCCACAGTCGTCAGGAAATCCTTCTACGTGGCACACCTCATCAAAAAAGGGTTCTCATCCAGGAAGAAAGAGGTCATTGTTCCCCTCTACTCGTCACTCATTAGACCCATTATAGAGTACAACGCCCCTTTTGGAATGTACCTCACAAGACATCTGCAGCACCTGGAAAGGCCACAGAAGTACCTCACAAAGAGGATTACTGGCCTCAAACAAATGCCCTACACTGACCGCCTCAAAAAACTCCAGCTTTACTCCGTAGCATATCGCCTACTCCGAGGTGATCTCTGCCTAACATATAAAGCTATGTCAAACCCAGAGCTGTTGGACATGCTCTACCTAAAGAAATCCCAGTCCCTCCGAGCTACACGCTCTAGGGACCTAAACCTTGTCACCACAATAAACAGGACTTGCTGGAGAGAGAGATTCCTGTCCCAGAGACTTCCCATACTCTGTAACAAGCTTACCCATCCATGTCAAGCAAAGTTCTTCATTATCACTCTTCAAGAAAAATCTTGATGAGTGGATGGGAAATAGGAAATACACCCCGGGGATCACTTCTGTGTCTCTGCTGGACAGTGGCACAGGAAAATAACTTTCTTGGGTGGCATAAGCTATGGAACCTTGCTGGCTAGGCTTACGTAGGCCCTTAGGCCAATAGCCGAGTACCTACCTATGAAGCTATAAGAGGTAACTTTATGTGATTGGGCTGTACGGTGCCCTAGGCGGTTGCCTAGTTCGCCTATGCCTAAGGCCGACCGTGCTAAGACTAGAGCTGGCTTCACCACTGCAGTTTTGCAGGGCCTTCTAGCCTCCTCTAACCCTGTTGGACTCCACCTCCCATCCTTAGCTTTGGGATTCTGTCCAAGTGTGATGACTGCAGCAGGGTAACACGATGAACATAGTACAGTTTTGTACCTACCATAAATGTAGATGTTCGAGTGTATAACCTGCTGCAGTCCAGGTTACCCTCCCTCCATCCCCTCTGAACTAGCTGAACTTATCTCTTCCACTCTATTCTATACTACCTCTGTGGTGTATTTGCTTGTGCCTAAGGGTTTTGTTTTATTTTTCCATATAGCTGTATGTATATATATATATATATTTTTTTGCCTACCTATTAGGGGCACCTGACATCTGGGGCAAGAAAAACTGAAGAAAATGGCGTTGGATGCCTCTGATATACCCCTGGCACTCTGACGTCAGGGAAGAAGCGACAGCAACCGACGCTGGACCAAGACTTTGGAATGCGGGCGACTGCGGGACCGCCTGACGGCAGGATAACCCAAGTGTGATGACTGTAGCAGGGTATACACTCTAACATCTACATTTATGGTAGGTACAAAACTGTACTTTTGTGGGTTTGTAAATGATTTTGTGGGCTAAGGAGAGCTGGTGAAATAGAATTAGGTTTTGTAGTTCAAGCCATTGTAGTTGCCTTAAGTTTTGGCAGTGATGGGTTCTAAAAGTAGAGTCAGTGGCAAATCTGGCAATATTGTTGTAAGCAACAGAAAAGTTGCTGAGGTTAGTTTTGGACAAAAGTGTAGATAGGGGAGGCATACAGGAGGGTGGAAATAAGATGGAAATGAGCAATGGAAGTTCTGGCAAGTGGAGTAAGGAATGGTTTAATTCTATAGAGGGAGCCTAGTTTTCTGTTAACTAATTTTATAGTATTGTTGATGTGCGTGTCAAAGGTCAGATTGTTGTCTATCTCAAGTCCGAGGAGTTTGGTAGCTGGATCGGGTAATATGTTGGTGCCATTATTTGATATGACACAGACGTTCAGTGGAGAGGATTATCGGGTTGGTGAAAAAAGTAATTTGGTTTTTTGGGGGTTCAAAATTAAGCATCGTTTGAGGAACCACATCTCTACAGTTTCTAAAGTCTTTTGGGTGAGAGAGTGCAGTTCAGAGGAGGATGAGGCAGAACAGATTAAAGTAGAATCATTTGCATATTGTATACAGGTGGCAGGAGAAATACGAGTATGAAGATCATTAATGAAAATTGAAAACAGGAGAGGGCCAAGAATTGAGCCTTGGGAGACTCCTAGAGTAATGGGGAGGTGGTTGGATAAGTTGTTATGCCAACGCACAGCCTGTTTGTTGTGCAGATAAGAGTGGAACCACTTAATTGAACTTGTGTCTAGTGCAAATGATTTAAGTAATTTTAACAGTATCTCATGACTGACCATATCAAAGGCTGTGGATAGATCAATAAATATAGCAGAGATAAAGGTATTATTGTTCCTATTTTTATTGATGCAGTCTGTGAAGGAGAGGAGGGCAGAGGTGGTGCTATGGTAGGGTCTAAAGCTGCATTGACAGTTAGCTAGCAGATTGTTAGTTAACAGGTGATTCAGAAGTTGCTTGTGGACACATTTTTCCATGATTTTATCAAGAGGAAAGAGCAAGGCTATGGGTCGGTAGTTAGAGAGTTCAGTTGTTTCCACCTTTATGAAGGGAAATGATATGAGATATTTTCTAGAGTGAAGGAATGTAGCCTTCTTCAATGGTTCTGTTAATCAGGATGGTGATGGGATAGGTTAAAGCATTAGCAGCAACTTTTGTATATAGAGCAGGTAAAAGAGAGAGGATGGCCTAAGTTTATGTAGAAGAGAACAAGTGAATGAAGAGGGTACAGGTTGTAGTTGAAATGTGGGAATAGAAGTGTTAGAGGAGGTGGAAAGACAGGAGATATCAGGGAAGAGTTGATTAGAAAGAGACTGGACAGTTTCAGTAAAGAAGGTATTGAAGGCATTAGCAGTCTGTTTGGGGTTATCTTGGTAGGTGCCTGATGGGTTTGGAGTTTCCGAGTGGCCAGGCTTTAAGAGACTTTTTATTCCTGCCCAGAACATTTGTGGGTTATGTAGGTTAGCCTGTTGCAAATGGCAGTAGTAGTTTCTTTTATCAAGAAGTACTGCTTTTTTTGTAATGTTTCTTATTTGTCTAAAGTTGTTGGACCAGAGTTTATTTTTCAGAATAATCTTTTGCCTTGTGTCCTTTGCTAGCCAAGGGGCGGCTTTTGAGCAAAGTCTGATGGATCTTGTTGGAGAGTGTGAGTCAAGAATAGATAAGAATTTAGAGTTAAAATAAGTCACGGCATCATCCAGTGGGAGGTGTTTAAGAGGAGACCAATTGCAGGACCTAAGTTCAGCTTCAAAGCTATCAGGGTTAAAATTTTTGTTTGTTCTAACCATTTTGTATTTAGTTAAATTGGGGGTATCAGATTTATATCTAATTAAGTAAGTAATGTCATGGTCACTTATATCCTCAGGCAGCGTATCTACTGTATATGTTTGGTGGTGGCTATTTATCAGGATCCAGTCTAAAATGCTTTCTTTGTTGCTAGGTTTATTTGTTCTGGTGGGGGAAAGAATGGTTTGTGAAAAACCATGAAGATTTAAGAGGGTGGAAGGGTCAGCTGAAGAGCAGGTATTCCAGTCGATATTGACATCCCCAAGGGCTATTTTTTATTTTGGAAAGTGAATGGCCAGCCAGCTAAGGATTTCTTCTAAGGTACTGATGTTATTGCCTGGGGGAAGGTAGATGCAGATTATATAGATGGATTTGTAGGCATTAAGCTGGAGTTTGGATATAAGGATTTCGGCATTACTTTCAAAGGGAGGCTTATCCTGTAAGGCAGTGATTTGCATCCCTGATTTGTAGAGGATTGCTATTCCACCACCCTTTTTTTACATTACGGTCTAGTCGATGGATGTTGTAGCCAAGGAGAATAATCTCCTTGTCCTGAATTACTGATTTAAGCCAGGTTTCAGACAGGCAAAGGATGTTGAAAGAGTGTACGTCAAGTAGAGCAATTTTATTTTTAATACTATGGATGTTAAAGTGAGCTATAGTGAGAGAGTTTGGGGGTTTAGTTAGTATATTTGAGTTAGTGGGAAGAGTGCAAAGAGGGTTTCTAGTTGAAGTGTTGTTTGGGCCTGGGTTGGGTTGAACGTCACCTGCTAGAAGAGAGAGGATTAAACTTTTTAACCAGTTAGAGGGTTTAGGGGAAATGAGTAGGGACTTTCTGTCTTTATGATGGGAGTAGGTAATGTGAACCTTTCTATGAAATTTTTTAGGAAGGTAGCTGGGAGAAAATATGAAGTTAAAACAGTGATGAGATGAATTTATGGGAGGTAAAGTAATATGTCTGGAGAAAGTATTAGATTCTGTGAGGCTACGATGTTCGTAGGATGTTAGAAAGGGGTACAATAAGGAAAGGGAAAACTGAGAATGTGAGAAGTCGTTTTGAATGTGACAAAGTTACTAGAGTAGGCATAGTGACAGGAGAGTTGCAAGGAATTAATTTGGGAAGAGGAAGAAGAAATAATGATAGGAGGCGATGGATGATACTTGTGAAAAAGTGTGGCAGGTGGATGGTGATAAGAGGGGAGGGTGAAAGAGTGATTGGAGGAAATAAAAGTAGGGTGGGGGTGGTTAAGGAAGTATAAGTTTACGACCCTTGGGGGTGGGAATTGGGGGTGTTAGGGTAGGGGAGCGGAGTGAACCCGCAGGGCGAATGGAGCGGGTAAAGACAAAAGGAAGGACAACAGTCAGAAAACAATCAGAAAAAGCAGCTAATTTAAGGTAAGTGAAGGTGGGTGAAAGGAGTGATAAAAGGGTTAGGCTATGGTCAATCTGAGAATTTAATAAAAATATATGTGGGGGAGAAAAGGAAAGGTTCAGAAGCAATGTTACAAACAGCAGGAAAAATAGGTAAGATTAATGTAGTGGGGAGAGAAATTCAGGTAGAATATTGTTGCAAGGTTAGTTTGCCATCTAGTGGACAAAAAAATACAGCAGAAAGTACTTTGCAGGGAAGAGCTGGGATGAAAAAAAAAGAAAAAAAAAGTTTCTAGGGATTCTTCCAAGAGGGCAGGGATATTAAGTGGTGGGCAGGCCAGAAAGGGAGAGGTAGCAACTAGTAGTTGGGAGAGTGGGGGTGAGGCTGCTATGTGTCCAGGCTGAACTAGCGACACTGTAGGTGAGGTTAAGTAAGACAGTAATACAAAAATCAACTATAAGGCTAGACGAGGGAACACGTACTTTCTAGATTCCTTTTAAATACAGGGTTCAGAGTTGGGAAGCCAACATTCTTTGAGAAAAACAGGGGAAGATGCAGTGGCAGGTCCTTTATATAGGTTCTTGTTCACCAGGAGAGCTTCTGTAGATCCAGGGAGTAGGGTTTAGCCAAAGAGCTGGAAGTAATAGAAAGAGTTGAGAGAAGAATGAGATAAGATGGCAAATTTTAAAGTAGAAGGACACGTTAAGCTAATTAGTTATGCTAATAAACTTTAACAAACTCTAAAAGTTATGTCTTACATGAGTATTCTAAACATTGCAGATAAGGAAATGCAAAGTGTAGAGCTATTAACCAACAATTACATTAAACACATTCCATAATGATCAAAACAAAACATTCAAAAACCAGAGGCAGTAGTTAACAGAAAACGCATGAAACAAACTATTCAGCGCAGGAGATGAAAAACTTAAATGGATACTGTAAAACTCACAAAAAGTGAAAATCAAAATGGCATTTTCGCATTCAGAGGGTATAGAAACATGTAGAGCAGCTACTTGTATTTTTTGCTTACTCGTGAGCCTTCTGGTATTAGGGTGTAGGGTAGAGAGAGAACTTCCATGTAAGATCGGGAGTAATATTCCCTTTCCAAAGCCTTGTCCGTATAGGGTTTCACGCACTTTGCATTTGTATTGTTTTAATTTTATTGCTTTCTAAGGCCATTTCTTTTTGCTTTTCTTTTCATAGTGAGCAGAGTTCTTTTTCTGCCTCTGCTCATTCTGTCAGGCCATTGGCCTCCTCTGCTGCTTTTTTCAAGGGTCTAGATACTAGATCTATTTTAGAAGCTGCTGCTTGTTCTGTTCACACCTTTACTATAAATACTACAAGTTGGATGTAGTTTCCAGGACCAGAGCTGGTTTTGCTTGGGCCATCTTGCATGGTTTATCGGAGGGCTTCTCTATGCCTTCTTCAACCCAGCCTTTCTAGTAGCGTTTGAATTCTCCCTTTAGTAAGGAATAGTACAACAGTGAAAAGAAAGGACATAGTACAGTTATACAATATCTTTTCATTACAGTCGATGTCCTACTTCTCACTCTTGCAATATTCTGCACCTCCCTCCTTCCACCTGTTTTACTCTGCTTCTTGTCCTCTAGTCGAGGGGTCCTCCTCCTTCCCTGTCTGGACACATAAGTACTTGCTTTCCCCTCCTGGGTTACTCTGGTTCTCTGGGGGCAGTTGAGTTTGGAGGATTAGGTGCTAGTACGTCACTTCTGTACCTTATGCCTTAGACAGTAGGACATGCATCTGACGTAAGATGCCTGGAAGACGTCAAGGCTTTGATATGTTGGCCAGGTGTTCAGCTATTGTTGGGAGGTTATCTCTTTAGTAAGGAATATTGCAACATGGAAAAGTAGGACATCTACTGTTGTGCTAAGATCTTACACAACTGTACTTTAATTTTGTTGTTCTCCTTCAAAGAACTGTTATAACCTTTGGTTCCACTTTCTTGCTGTGTGTTCCATTTTTGTTAATTCTATGTCCTTATGTGGTCTGTTGTATTCTTCTCATGATCCTCCTTCAAAGGAGGTTTAAAGTATTCCACACTGAAATCTCTGGCTTGCCAGGATCTTTTTGAAGTTTTTGCTTGTGAGGTTTTCTTTGTGACTTTAGTTGTTTTCTCATTCTAAAGCAATCCATTTCCCTTGCATGTTTTGTTTCATATGGACACAGGACACTAGCAGATGAAGTAATACTAGCTCTATCAGCAGAACCTTTGTGACTTGTCAGTCCATTCTGAAGGTAGATAAAGGTATGAGTTTAGAGGCTTTACAAGCTACTTCTGTACTAGTAGTGCTGAAGGTATTTGGCAAATTTAAAAAAAAAGTGATGTAGAATTCCTTCTGTATCTTTGGGAGAAAAGTAATTATTTCAGCATTTTTTTCTACAGCATACCCTTTCTTACTTTAAAGGTTTGTCTCCATTTTTCTTTGTAGTCATATGGACATCATCTGCAAAATTTTACTATTTTTTATATTTTAAAATTTTTGGTTCCTACCACAGCTGTCTGCCTTCATCCATGTCTCAGAGCCCCTCCTTGATCATTTGCTTCACTATCCCTGACATCGGTCTATTTTGCCTTTTCGAAGCAGGGTATTGCAAATGGAGAAATCCCTAGTGTAAGCAAATGGGAGAGGAGCAGTGTGTGAACAAGAGATTAGGGCATTTTGGTATGGTGCCATGTTAATAACTGCAAAATGTTTTTGAACGCCTTGGCTACTATCCCAGTTCCCAGTTTGCATTACATATGACACCACAAGGGATTTAGTGTGAGCTGTTAGCAACCCGTTTCCTATAGTTCAGAAATTCATTCCCTCCATTTCCACTTGTCAACTGTGCATCTCTGAGCAAGCCAGTTCTCTTGGGTATTTGGGAAATTGGGATAGTCTCCTTTGTGGTCTCCTGGATGTCATGCGAAATAACTACCTATGAACTAGCATCATTGGAGTTGTACCTTTTACTTTTGTTCCTTACTTGTACATCCCTCCCTTTCCTAAGATCAATTTGCTGATAAAATTGATAGTTTACACTATTCCCCAAGCCCATTCAGCCTCCTCAAGGATTAATTTCACCACCCAAACACAGCTTGCCTGTGTAGCACTCAGGGCTCCTTCTGTGCACGGAGCCAGCCTTCAAGATATTAATTTTAATTAAGCCATAAATGGTGTAGTGGAGGATTATAACTGCTTGTGACTGATAATGATCCTTTGAAGAGCAGACTTGCATATCCTCAAGGTATCTGAATACAGGGAGAGAATTCCTCTTATTTAAAAGCATTGTAGATTTATGGAAGAACATTTTTCATCCTGAATCTCAGCCACCTGTTCAGAGGCCTGCTCATCTGTGGTCATTGAAGAGGGACACTGAGACAGTAAATCATAAGATTTGGGATTATCACCGTTTCATTGCCTGCACCCTAATCAGTTTTTAACAGGACTCCATTATTTCCTATGGGGATTTGAAACCCATCCTGTGTTGGCATTCAGTGGAAGCTTGATAGATGCACAAGGTATTCCTGTAAAGCCAGAGTTGCTTTGCACCTTCCTTGGTTCTTAATGCTTCAAATGTTTTATATCCGATTTCATTGTAGGAGTTATTTTTGGCTGTGTGGTGACTCGCTCTCATTCCCTTTTTTATTTTGGAATTCAGTATCTACCTGGGAATCCCGGGATGCTGATTTGGCTGTTGATGTCTTTGTAGATTTTAGTAAGGCTTTTTGCTCTGTTAAAAAAAAGAGGATATTAGCTTTACTAACTGAATAAAAGGTTAATAGTTTTATGTTAAGGTGGTTAAGGAATTGGTTGTGTCAAAGCGTTTGCTGGATTAAGATGGGAAACATTATTTTCAAACGAGAAGGCGTTTAGCTGTGGTGTCCCATGGAGATAAATTGTTGTCTTTGTATGGTTTAGTATTAATGTATTTTTAACACCTTCATTGAATTATCACTTAAGACATAGGCACACACATTTGTAAAAAAGAACCAAGTGCCAAGACCCTGCAAGAAAAAACAATAAAGCTTACGGACAGAACAACTTAGTCAAGCGTTGTATTCGTTGATTTTAACAGTGTAATCCACAGAAACGCACAGGATAAAAAAACGCCAAAGAACAAAGCTTGTCAACCATTTAAACAGTTTAATCCAAGCATTCGCTTCACAGAAATAACACTGATATTAGTATGATATCAGTGTTATTTCTGTGAAGCGAATGCTTGGGTTAAACTGTTTAAATGGCTGACAAGCTTTGTTTTTTGGCGTTTTTTTATCCTGTGAGTTTCTGTGGATTACACTGTTAAAATCAACGAATACAACGCTTGACTGTCGCCCTGTCTGTAAGCTTTATTGTGTTTTCTTCCAGGGTCTTGGCACTTGGTTTTTAGTTACTTCTTTGACCCGTTGGCAGTTTTTTGGTGATTTGTAAAAAAAAGAAAAACATATTCCCAGTTACAGACATTATATTTCACATATTTTCTTTTGTGCGATTATCAATCCAACATTGCATAATTGATCGATTCCTGCCTTCCCTTAAATCTTACTCCTCGCCCAAAATATTATTCTTCATGTATTGCTCCCACAGTTTCCATTTTTTTATACAATTTACTCCTACCCTTTTCTAAAGATCCCACTTCCAGTTCTTTTATCTCTGTTAAACTATTCAGTACGTCAGATGTAGTTGGTTACTGTTTAGTATAATGTCTAGTTTTCCTATAGCTGACTAAGTCTGGATTTGTAAATAAGCTGATAATTCAAAGTTAATAAAGCCACAAGCATGCTTATAGATCAGCAGTGTATTTGTCTTCCTGGATAGACTAGATCAGTGGGCTGTGGAGAGCAGTATGGAATTTAATGTGAAAACGATTAAGGCATTTTAGTGAGAATAATCCTTGCTGTCCTTATGCAGTCAAAGGTATAATTTAAGAAGAGGTTAATATTGTTAAAGATTTGGGTACTGCTGATGTTGGGCTTAATTTTGATACTGACTTGTTAAGCACTGATGTCATTACTGTGAACTTGGTAATATACCAAGAACTATTACTATTAGAGAAGTTAAGGCTTTGTTGCCTGTTTACAAATCCATTGCTTGACCTGTTATTGTGGAGTATAGGGCTGTAGATGTTTCTTACAGTAGTACTCAAAAAGGAGGTTGAAAGGAGTTCAAAAATTCTTTATTAGACATTGTATAAGAGGATATGCTAATAAGAGGTTGGAAGCTCCAGCTTTCTATACTATAAGTTATAGGTGTAAAGAAGTGAACTGATAATGGTGTATAACATTATTTATAACAAGGTATTTGGTGTTAGTACCAAGTTAATTAAAGCAGTCCTGTATTAAAAACCCAACAATTTGCTGGTTCATTTTGCCTTTTGTAGAACTAATTTATTTAATACTTCATTCCATTGCTGGGCTAGTAGGAATTGGAGTGGGTTACTTATTACAATTAGGAGGAAAGAGTTTTTGACACAATTTAAATTTAGTTTGGATAGCTGGGTAGGAAAGAGGGCTTTTGATAGTAGATTTGTTAATGGCAACTTTATGATGGCTTTTCTAAGCTCTGAGTTTGAATATTTGACATATGACATTTTTCTTCTAAAATTGTTGATCAGACTTTTAATAAATATTGAGCTATGATTGTAGTAGGCTGTCGCCAGTCTTTTTATTTTTAACACCTTTATTGAATTATCACTTGTGACATAGGCAAATAAGTTATCAAAGTGTACTAACAAGTTCACATTTGTAAACATTATACTTCGCATATATTGCTATACATCATCTAACCTAAGCAACGTTACATAAATTAATTCCTGACAGTTTTTTAAGCAAGCAACATCTTTATTAAACCATCACTTAAGACGTAGGCACTCATACATTTGTATAAATGAAAACAAACCACACTGACACAATCTTAGTTGCAAGCATTTTACATCACAGAAAATGATTAAGTCTACATCACGTGGGATCACCCATTACCAACAGTTCAAAATACAGATGCTAGAAAACCAGATATAGTGGTCCAGGTAAAGAAGACAGAAGTATCATTGAAATTGCTACAGCCAGTGATTAGTGTCTTGTGTACAGAGAGAGACAAAGTCATAAAATATTCGGATTTGCAGGCAGAAACGAGAGCAGTGTGGAAGAAAGATACCCAGATAGTTCCAATAGTAGTAGGAACAACGGGTCTTATAAAAAAGAGTCTACAATCCTGTAAGTATGCTACCAGTAGATTTATCTCCGTATGAATTGCAGGAGTCGTCTTTACTGGGCACATTGTGGGTGCTGAGAAGAGCACTTTTGGCTTACATCAAAGAGTGAAACAGTACGAATTTTATGAACTTTAATCATAGTTTGACTTGGGAATGAGGTCCATTCCTGTCATGGTATTAGAAACCCAAAAGATTTGGAGAAATTAAAAATAAACTGGGAGAGCTATAAAGATAAGAAAACCAATCACCACTTAGTAGAACTACTGGCTGCACCATGCATCTTAGCATGGATAACCTTTCTTCTAGGTTAACTCAGTTTTGTGTGTGTAGCTGTCAGTTTGGGACTTTTGTTCCTATTAGGAGGGTAAAACTTCAATATATGAAGGTGTACATAGTTTTGTATGTTAGTATTAAGTTAATAGATTTTAGGGGGTACTGGAGTGTGTTATTTGTTTGAGGGCATTCAGTAAAACAAAAAGTTTTATAAGCTGTGACATAGAGTCAAACGGATGTGACGAGAGATAACTGTATAAAAGTTCAACCTGCCAAACCAGTGTATGCATTTAACACAAAAGCTGGAACTAGACATTAAACAAAAAAGGTGTTATACATAAAAGGTGGGAATAATAACTTTTTAATACAATGATGCTTTTTAATGTCTTTAAATGTAAATGTCCTCACAGATAAATACAAATGAAAGAGAAGTGAATTATATTAAAAATATAGAGTGCAAATAGCTATGTTACATGAGACGTACTTAGAAAGAACTGAACATGTGAATTTGATAAAGAAAGGATGTTCTTCATCTCACATTGCTGCAGTCCTTACTTATGGGTAGTCCGCTGTCCTCGGTCGGCCCAAATACCAAAGTATTAGGCTGACGTCGGTCATGGGCGCACAGCCCTGACATCAGAGCGTCAGGGTATAAAAGCGCATGACCGACGTCATATCCTCAGTCTTTTTTGCCGCATGGTCCGATGCAGAAGCAGCGTTGCAAGTGCCGTTCGGCTTTCTGAAATTTTCGTGTTTGAGTTTCAGACATACCAAGTTGGGCTAAGTACCCGTTGAGCATTTTTGTTTTTCTTGCCTCAGTTATTTACGGATGTCAGAAAAAGTGAATAATTGTATTTCTTGTGGGAAGCAGATACCGCATAGGGATTACCACTCGCTTTGTATCCCTTGCTTGGGACCGGAGGAGCGCGGCGTAGTTGGGTGTCGGTTTTGTGCTAGGTTTAATAAGCGCACTATTAAGAGAAGGCTAGTTTGCGCTAGGTTAGTCTTTGGCAAGCGGTGTAATTATAATATGCCGTCGGATCCTCCGGCCCGCTTCCAAGAAGCGTAAAGACAAATCTGTAAAGCCTAGGCAGGATGATTCGTCCATTTCGGCCGGTCCTTTAGAGACTGCAGTGGAATAGGTGGAGCCGGCTGAAGTCTCTGTTGAGTCTCAGGGGGAAACCTTGATTTTACAGGATGTGGCCTCACAGGAGTCAGGTCAGGCTGAAGGGGCCTCTCAGGTTACTATTCTCCCTTCTTTGCCTAAGGGGGTTAGGCCTTCTGCTACTGTGTCTAGGGCTCCTTCTAAGGGCAGGTCTGTTTTGCCTTCTTCTGGAGTTAGTTCTGGTTCTTCAGGGTCTGTACCTAAGAAGCATATGCTTAAAATGGCAGAAGATTTGATTACTTTAATTAGAGGTTCCATGCCCCCTCCTGATGAGAGGCCCAGGGTAGAGCCAGAGTTGGAAAGTTTGGAACAGGCCTCAGATGATTCTGAGTCTTCTGCTGAAGATATTCAGGATTTTCCTCCTTATTCGGATTCCGATGCAGAGGATTCTACTCCTTCTGCTTCCCCTCCAGAGGATTTTTCATTTTCAGAAACCTTACACTCTGAGGGAACATTTTAAGTGGGAAGGACAGGATTACTCAGATTCCAGAAAGAGGCTTAGAGAGTTCTTGTTTTACCACAGCATAGACCCTTGGCTATTCCTCCTGTTTTGGATGTTGTTCAGGATGTTTTTCGGAGGCCTCATTTAATCCAGATTCTATGCCTCCTGCACCAGTTAAACCGGACAGGTATTATAGGGTACCTGAGGCTCATAAATATCTATATAAGAGTCCTAGGGCGGACCCAGAAACTATTAGTCAGGGGCCTAAGGGTGTTAGGGCTTCTGTTGTAAAGAATCCGGTTCCTCTAGATAAGGAAGCTAGAGCTTTGGACAGATTGGGTAAGAAGGTGTACACCTCTTCTACTTTAGCAATGAGGGCTTTAAATTGCCAGTTTCATATGTTGAAATATCAGAATTTCCTCCTTTCTCAGCTAAAATCTAAAGTGGATGCTTTGGCAGAGGGCATAGAGTGTAAAGAATTGCAAGATTTGGTGCATGTTTCTGAACAGGTGGGGAAACATTCTTTGCAGTGTGGCTTTGATGCTTTGCAGGCTTCTTCTAGAGTGGCTGCCACTGGTTCAGTTCTTCGTAGGCATGCCTGGCTTAAGGATCAGAATTTATCTGAGCATGTTAAGTCTAGAATTCTGGATGCCCCTTTACAGTCGAAGTTTTGTTTGGTCCTCCTGTGGAGTCTGTTTTGAAGAAAATGGAGGACAAGGCTAAGTCTATGCAGACTGTTAAAGATTTTTTGCAGGTTCAACCTCCTAAGTTTAGTAGAAATTGCCCTGCTAAGGGGTGGACGTACCCTTCTTCTGATTCCCAGTCTAGGGGTAGATCTAGGCGTGGTAGGGGCAGAGCTCAGAGTACCTTTAGGCCTAGAACATGGAGTTCGCCTGTTCAATCTGCTGGTGAGGGTAGGGGCCAGTCCTTTCGTAAACAGGCCCAATGACCTGCATTTTCAGCTGCCAGATTCTTCTTGCCTGGCAGCTCCTTTGGGAGGAAAGCTAGCTCTCTTCAAGCAAAATTGGTTTTAATCACCCAAGACAAATGGGTGTTGGACATTATAAACAAAGGTTACAAGTTTTATTTCCATACATTGCCTCCTTTCAAAGGTATGCCAGACATTCCTCCTCGGCAAAGGATGGAGGCTCACAAACAGATTTCATTACTTCTTCACATGGGAGCTATACAGCCAGTACCTCCTTCAGAAGTGGGTCTAGGGTTTTATTCCGCCTGTTTCTAGTACCAAAGAAAGGGAACACGTGGAGACCGATTTTGGATTTATCTCTCCTCAACACTTATTTGGACATTCCAAAGTTCAAAATGTTGACATTACAACAGCTTTTGCCTCTGCTGGGAAAAGATCACTGGATGGTAACTCTGGATCTAAAAGAGGCTTATCTTCATGTTCCTATCAGGCCCAGTTGCAGGAAGTACCTGCGTTTTCGAGCTGGAAATTTACATTATCAGTTCTCTGCATTGCCCTTTGGCTTATCTACTGCCAGAGTGTTCACAAAGGTTCTGGCTCCAGTGATAGCCTTTTTCAGGATGCAAGGAATACAAATTTATCCTTATTTGGACGACTGCCTGATTATTGCACAAGACAAGGACGAGCTTCTTCAGCATCTACAGTATGTGATGGTAGTGTTAAGATGCCTAGGGTATTCTGTGAACGAAACAAAGTCCAGTCTAGTACCCTCTCAGGACATGTGCTTTCTGGGTGTGAGACTGAATACAGCTTCCCAGATGGCCTTTTTGACCCCGGACAAACAGAAAAGTCTTTCACTTTATTTCCATCAAATGTCTCTACAGTCCAGGCTGACTGCAAGGACAGTCCTTCAAGCCTTGGGGTTCATGGCATCTTGTATTCTGGTGCTTCCCAATGCCAAATTGCATATGAGGAAGCTTCAATGGTATCTCAAAATCTATGGACACAACACTGCCAGGATCTAGACACTGTCATTCAGATAATACCTTGCATTCAGAAGGAATTTTTGTGGTGGGCTCAGGAATGTCACCTAAACAAGGGACTCTCTGTGACCCGACCAGAGGCGAGTCAGATTCTAACGACGGATGCCTCGGACAAGGCTTGGGGAGCACACCTCAATGGAAAATGGGTGCAAGACACGTGGCCTGCCAGACTTCAACATTTGCATATCAACTTGAAGGAGATGTTAGCAGTACAATTTGCATTGATGGCTTTCAAGGATTTACTTCACCCAGGGCAGGTGTTGATTCTAACAGACAACACAACTGTCATGTGGTACATCAACAAGCAAGGGGAACTCATTCGTACCCTCTTTGCAGACAGGCAATGATTTTGTGGGAGACAGCTCTCAGTTACAACCTCAATCTTCAGGCAAGATTTCTACCAGGAGCACAGAACTCCTTAGCAGATGTATTGAGCAGACAAATAGTGGATCCTCACGAGTGGAAATTGGATCCTCAGGTATTTCAAAAGTTGACAGTGTCATGGGGAACTCCAGACATAGATCTGTTCGCTTCTCCACTAAATTACCAGTTGCCAATGTTTTGCACAAAAAGGTTTCATCCCACAGCTTGGAAGGTGGACGCTCTGTCATTCAGTTGGAACAATCTTCATGTATATGCCTTTCCACCTCTACCTCTTCTGCCCAAGGTTCTCTTGAAGGCCAGACAAGACAAGCCATCCATGATCCTGATAGCACGGATTGGCCTCGACAACACTGGTACCCACTACTGAGGAGTTTGGTCGAGAGCCTCCATGGCCTCTGCCTTTGATTCCACACCTTTTGTCTCAGGAGGGCAATCACTTTCTCAATGTCAGAATTCAGTCTCTGCATCTAACAGCCTGGCACATTCTCTTTTAGATTCTGGAGGTTCTCAGCTTCCACAACAAGTTTTGAATGTTATTTTGGAGGCCAGGAGGCCTAGTACAAGGAAAGTTTATGCTGATAAAAGGAGGAGATTTTTTATTTGGAGCAAAGGGAAGGACTTTGATGTTTCCAAGCCTAATTTGAGTGCTTCCTTACAATATCTTACTGAGTTATTAGACAAAGGTTTGTCCTTCTCCTCCATAAAGGTTCATGCTGCAGCCATTTCGGCTAATTATGACTGTGACCCTCCTTTATTCTCTCATCCTTTGTTTAAGCAGTTTCTCAGAGGGCAAAGAACATAAGACCCCGTAGAGCTCCTACTCCTGCTTGGGATCTCAATTTTGTGTTGGAAAAGCTTACTCTACAACCTTTTGAGCCTGCAGCTACTGCTGAGTTAAAGTATTTGTCATGGAAAACTGCTTTTTTGTTGGCCATTACTTCTGCAAGAAGGGTTTCTGAATTACAGGCCCTTATGGCAGTGGAGCATTTCTTGATTTTCATAAGGATAGGGTATCTTTGCGTACTAATCCTTCCTTTATGCCTAAAGTGGTTTCTAGTGTGGCCTTAAACCAAACTATTCATTTGCCTACTTTTTATGCAAATCCTCAAAATAAAGGGAGAAGATTTTGCATACTTTGGATATTCACAGGCAGTTGCGTTATTATTTGAGCAGAACCAAGGAGTTCAGACACTCTCAGCAGTTGTTTGTTTCTTTTGCTTTGGGTTCACAGGGTAGACCTGTTTCAAAACAAACTATTTCTAAATGGATTGGGTTTTGTATTTCTTTTGTTATTCCCATCATGGTAAGGAGATTCCGACTGGAATCAGACCTCATTCCACTAGAGCTACTGCAACTTCTACTGCCTTTCTAAGGGGGGTAGCTACAAAGGATATTTTGGAAGCAGCCACTTGGAGTTCAGTACATACTTTTTCTAAACATTACCACCTTCCTCTTTATTCTAAGTCTAGGGCTGGATTTGCCACTGCAATATTACAGGGCATTTTAGCTGCCCCTAATGCTTTATAATTTTGCCAACCTCCCTTTCCCGTTGCTTTGGGATTCTACCCATAAGTAAGGACTGCAGCAATGTGAGATGAAGAACATAGTACAGTTTTGTACCTACCATAAATGTAGATGTTCAAGATCCACATTGCTGCAGTCCCCTCCCTCCTTGCCCTCTGTAGCTTAGCATGGTTATATGGTTTGGGTGATGGCTGTAGTTGGGCATATCTTTTGGGGAGGTACTCTGTTTTTTGGCTGTGGTCTTTCTTTTAGGGCCTTCTGACATCTGGGGCAAGAAAAGACTGAGGATATGACGTCGGTCATGCGCTTTTATACCCTGACGCTCTGATGTCAGGGCTGTGCGCCCATGACCGACGTCAGCCTAATACTTTGGTATTCGGGCCGACCGAGGACAGCGGACTACCCATAAGTAAGGACTGCAGCAATGTGGATCTTCGAACATCTACATTTATGGTAGGTACAAAACTGTACTTTTTCAGGATGGTTATTCAGCAGAATACCTGGGACAAAGAAAAAAAGAAAATTTCAAGATGAGCTCCAACAGTGATAAAGATAATGGCAGATTTGTAGTGCTACAGAGCTACTGGGAAGGGAGGAGGATTACACTGGCATGTGTTTACATTCCACCTGAAACTGTTATAATGGAGCTTAAGAAAATTCTGGGAGAAATATTCAGTTTTCAGCAAGGAGTTTACTTAATAGGTGAGGACTAGAATTTGATTTGCAACAGTGAAAATGTGTCTGGGGGACCGAGAAGGGAAATATAAATATTTGGCATGGAACATGTGAATTCAATAATAGGAGTTAGGAATGAATTTACATATTATTCCCCAAGATATAAAAACTGGGGTAGGCTAGACAGAATTTACATTTCACAGGAACATGTGCATCTAATTGAAGGTCTTGATGCCCAATAACTATTTCAAATCGTGCACCAACAATAGCTAAATAAAAGCACAGGGTAATAAAAAATGAGACAATGGTGCTTTCCCACCTATCTGTTGAAAAGAGAGGAATTTAAGGAATGGGTAGTGGAGATTGTTCAGGAGCTGTTAAAGAGGATAGCGTTTTCTTCTGAAAATATACATAGAGAGTGGGATAAAATTAAGGTAGAGTTTAAAGGTAGGGTGGAAATGAAAGTGAGCTATGGTTAAGAAGTAACCAGAATTAATTAGAGGGACTAACAAATGTTAATGTTTTGCAGAATAAGGGGAATCTCTCAGAACAAGATCAACTGCAGAATGCTAGGCAGAAAATAAGAGATTTCCTTGACACTGTGCACAAGCTTAGAAAGATTGCTGTTAAGCAACTGTGTTTTGATAACACTAGAGCACAAAAACTTAGCACAATAGTTCTGGCAACAGAAAGTAGAAAGGGCTGTCATCAAACTTAAGGACCTATAACGAGGAAGGTAACTGGAGATCCTGTAGAGGTATTAGAAATAATTCAGAAAGTCTGTGAGAGTCTGTATAAAGCAAAGAAGTATGAAAATCAAGAAAAGATACAAATGGAAATGTTTTTAGTAGAATTAAATATGCTAAAGTTAGAGGTAGATGAGGCTCAATTACTAATGGTTAGTGTAGAAAGAGATGAGATAAAATTGTGATGTATAACCAATCTACAGGAAAATCCCCTGGAATAGATGGTATTCCTGTGGGAAGTTTGGAAGCTGAAGGGAAAACAGTTGATAAAGATCTGGAAGGTTTTGTTAAACAGTATCTTAAGAGAAGTACCACCGTCCTGGAAGAAAGCAGTGGTTAGCTGTAATACATAAAGAGGATAAATATCCATCATATCCAGCTTCATACAGGCTCATTTCAGTATTAAACCATGATTATAAAGTATTCATGTATATAATGGATAAAAGAATGGCAAAGTAATGCCTAAACTGATATGGATCAGTGTGGTTTTGTGGAGAGAATGTAAACATTTGACGTTAACAGAACATTGATGATCCAGAGAAAAGCAGACTGTAAGAAAATGCCATTGTTGGTGGGTCTTGATGCAGAGAAAGCATTTGACAGAGGAAGCTGGGACTTTATGAGCAGAGCAACAGAAATGTTTGCATTTCCTGAACAAAATGATAAGGTTGATTAGGATGATATATAAGGGATCGGAGGCAAAAATTAAAGTGGCTTGTGTCCTCTCTGATAATTTCTGCTTGAGCAGAGTAACCAGACAGGGGTGTCTCTTTCCTCTTTATTATTGGCATTATATTTAGAACCACCGGCAAAGGAAAAAAGGGACTCAGAAATTCAAGGATGTGATTAGTATGGTAGTTAAGAAAAGCTGGCTTTATTTGCAGATATTGTTTTATACCTGACAAAACCAGAAAAGGGCATTACAGTGTTGTGGAACATTTTGAGACAGTTTAATATTTTTTGGGATACAAAATTAATGAGGCTAAAACAAAGGCAATATAGGTAAATTATATACCCACACACGAACTGGTTCAGGAATGCCCATAGTTATAGGGACATGATAAAATGAAGTATTTAGGAATATGGATTAAAAATGATTCTAGTGTGACAGCTAAAGATATGTGGGAAGAGACTAAACAAAAGATAATACAAAAACTGAGAAACTGGAGGCTTTGTGATATGGATATGGTAGTAAGATCCAAGCAGTTAAAATGTTTTTAGTCCCTTTTGTCTTATACACAGTGCATGTATATTTTTATCAACAAGAGGAGAAGTTGTGGGTAGTAATTAATAAAGGGCTGAAGGATGTTGTCTAGGAGGGGAAGATGGGAAGTCAAGTGGGATAAGCTGATTCTTCCAGTAGAACAGGGCAGATTGGGATTACCCAATTTGAAGGGATATTTCAGAGCTACACAGTTAACACTCCTATACATAGCACAATCAGAAAACTATAACTCAGAGTGGAAAGGGATTATGTAATGGGAGGAAGCTCAAGAAACAAGGAGAGACTGGGATTTTGGATGCAGGCTTTTAAGGAGAATAACAATGATCATACAGAATATTACATCCATAAAGTAGCAGAAATTATTCTAAGAACTAAACCAACACGCAAATGGAAAAAAGCGATTCTGCCGATTAGTAGATTACTCCAATTAGGGATGCAGACAGTAGGCAAGAGGAGGCTGGAATTTATTGGAGAACTGGCAAAAGAATCAAGGTATTGGGAGCAAATAACTAGAGAGGGAAAGATGATAAAATGGGAAGATGCAAAGGATTTATTTGGACTGCAGGTTAGAGATTGCCTTCCCTGTCAGGGATCGATATCAGAGTATAGGCAAAGAGAAAGAAATAGGGGAGTTCTAAATGAATGAACAGTACTGGTAGAGTTTTTAATGAAATCTAGAACAGAAGCTGCTGTTAATAAAGGTATAATTAGTAGAACATATGAAATATTGCATGCATAACTATACAAGTCCGTCAGAGGAGTTTAGAAAGGATTGGGAAGAAAGATTGCATAAGCAGTTAACAAAGAAACAATGGGAGGATACATGTATATGTCTCAAATATGCAACAAAGTCTAGAAGATTTAGGTTTTTTCCCTAGAAATGTTTAAATAGATATTTTACACACCAGGTAGACTCCAGAGAATTTTTCCTGAGGCAGATAGCAAATGTTGGAGGTGTGAAGGAGAAGAAAGAGGTAATTGGGAACATATTTTCTGAGAGTGTAGTCAATTGGCAGACTTCAAGGATTCCCTGCAGGATGTAGTGTTGGAGATGCTTGGTGGACAGATTGGTCTGACGATGGAGATGTGTTTTCTGAGCTATGGTACAGAATCAGAATTGCCTAGACTTAGTAAGACCTTGCTGTGTTTAATTGTGGCTGCCAAAAAAGCAGTTGCTAGAAAATGGAAATCAAAATCAAAATCTAAACCAACTATACTAGAAGTAGTGAATATAGCAACAAAGATAAAACAATTGAAACCGAGATCTTTACAAAAGGGTAGGAGCAAACTGCATAGGAAAAAATGGAAATTGTGGGAACAGTACATACAAGGGAGAATGAGGTTTAAAAGGTGGCAGGACTTAAATGAGCTGTGTAATGGTTGAGTGAGAATGATTAGGAAGATAAGTGATGTATAAGGTTTCCAACTTGGACTGTGTCAATATAGTTTGTGATGTAGTATGTTTGCAACTTGGACTATGTTGGTGTGGTTTGTTTATATTTATATAAATGTATGATTGCCTAGTAGTAAGTGATGGTGTAACAATGATGTTTCTTTTAAAACTAAGGCAGGAATTGAATCATTTGTGTAATATTGCTTAGAGTGTATGTGAAGTATAATGTTTATGTTAATATAGTTTGATTACTTTTATATGAATGTACATTTGCCTATGTCCAAGTGATAATTCAGTAAAGGTGTTCAGGGAGGCTGGGGGGAGGATGAGGCACACTGAGATTTGACCACCCCTCAAACTTGGTGCACGAGTGCTCACTAAATAGGGCAAAGAGTACATGCTTTCCTGTTTGTGGAAGCTCGAGGTTTTTAGAGTAAGTTACACAAGAGAGCACTGGAAGGAAGAGTCCAAGAGCTCAGAGTGATAAGTAGCAACTTGTTTGCTGAATGAGATTCTCAAAGCTGTAGTGTTAGTCCAAATTCCTTGCATAAGGCAACAGTCTTAGCAAGTGTGCGCGAGTTGTGAGAAGTAATGTATTTTCATACATATTTTGTTTTATTTTCAGTTGAAGCCCAGTCCTATGAAAAACTTTCACTTCAGGGAATCCAGCACCTCGTTCATAGAAGCTGTCAGACTCTGGCACTTTGGAAACTACTGTGTGATCATCAATTCCATGTTATCGTAGGAGACCTACAAAAGGTAATACGTTTGTTTCTGTCATTTTTATTTAGTATTAAAACGCCTTATGATGCTGTTACAGCCATTAAAGTAATAAGAACCAGTATGTCTACATAATAATAAAAAACAGTATGTCTACATAGTAATGAATGAATTTTCATGTTATGTTGTATTACTACTTGTATTGTTTAATTTTTCCACTGAATCACAGTCAGTGACATGTCATAGTTACTGTCATTTTGCATGTCTAAGTTACTGCCGTTTGGCCTTTTGTCCCACATTGTTCCTGAAAAGGTTGTAGATTGAAAATCTGTTCAGAACAATAATGTCTTTTTAACATCTGCTTTGAGGCAGAAGCAATGGATCTGTTTTCATCGACAACTCAACAAGAGTTCTTTGTTTTTCTTTGTTTAAATCGGTTTTGTATAGGAGTGTATTTTCTTATGAGCACCTGCTGTAATTAGTGATGGAAAAACTCATGAAAGGAAAAGTGTACATCTCTGTCTATTTTTAGCTTCTTTTTTTGCATTGTGAAAGGTGTCCGTTTCAAAGCCACCTTTCACCCACCATTGTTTCCTAGCTGCTGTATTGCATGAGCTGCTAATATAACTTGGAGTCAATGATATACTCAGGATTTCATCTGCCTTCTTGCACAATGCAGATACATGATTAGCAGCTACCTTGGGAGGAGATGTCCAAAGGTTTAAGCACTATCCATGCCCTGGATGAAAGACTGGAGCATTCTCATGATGATCCTGCTCGCAGGCACAAGTCCCTAGTGTCCTTAAGCTAGATTGATGATCACTTTTAGGATTGAGGACTCTCTTGCAGGCCTCTTAGTGGTCCAGGAGGGCTCACAGTTCACTAGCTCCTCTTGTGTCAGCCTCTCTGACTCTCTCCCTCAACTTTTGAGACATTTACTTGAGTTCTGATCCAGAACTGTGGAACATCCCAAAAAACGTCTTATGTCACATCATCATTAAAGGTGTTTAAAAAAAAAAATTCAGTTTCACTCGTTTGATGAGTCATGATTAAGCATGCCCTCTTTTTATCCACGTAATCTCCCCTTGTACTTACTATTCTCAGTAATTGCATAGTTCTTCCTGCTACTATCTTCTCTTTCTTTCTTCTCGATTTCTTACTTTTATCAGCAGTCATTTCCATCATTATTGGTAGTATCTACCTGGTTAACAAATGAATGTATAATTAAGTAAATAAAAATTGTGGCGTCTGCAGTCATGGATGCAGGAGTGCACCGTGATTGCCAGTCACGGATGCAGGAGCGCGCCGTGATTGCCAGTCACGGATGCAGGAGCGCGCCGTGATTGCCAGTCACGGATGCAGGAGCGCCGTGATTGCCAGTCACGGATGCAGGAGCGCCGTGATTGCCAGTCACGGATGCAGGAGCGCGCCGTGATTGCCAGTCACGGATGCAGGAGCGCGCCGTGATTGCCAGTCACGGATGCAGGAGCGCGCCGTGATTGCCAGTCACGGATGCAGGAGCGCGCCGTGATTGCCAGTCACGGATGCAGGAGTGTGCCGTGATTGCCAGTCACGGATGCAGGAGTGTGCCGTGATTGCCAGTCACGGATGCAGGAGTGTGCCGTGATTGCCAGTCACGGATGCAGGAGTGTGCCGTGATTGCCAGTCACGGATGCAGGAGTGTGCCGTGATTGCCAGTCACGGATGCAGGAGTGCGCCGTGATTGCCAGTCACGGATACAGGAGTGTGCCGTGATTGCCAGTCATGGATGCAGGAGGGCACCATCTGCAAACCTAGCATCTTGCCAACACTGGACTCTCTGCATTACTCTCTTATTGCACTTTCCCCTAGCAGGTACATCAGTGAGAAACAGAATTCATTTTCCAGGAGTCTGGAGTACACATCACACATTCCGTCTCAAACTTTTGTGGGATGGTGTGAGCATATCCTGTCTGAAACTGAGATAGTGAAGCTCTTCTTCCCACTGTGCTTCATGGGAGAAGTTAAGAGAACCAGATGTGAGTATCAAGACATATGAATTTATTAAATTCCCCACAATTTGTTCATCCCCACAGCTCCCTGACAGATGTTCCTCCTTTGGACAAGCTGTCAGATTGATGGTGTCCAACACAGTCTGGCTTCTGATCCACATTCCATTTGTGGGAATTACTTAGTTTAGTACAAGTCTGAGTGACCACAGCACCTTGCTACCTTGTCACATAAATGAAGGTGTAGCTTTGGGCTTCCTAGGCTAGAGGGTGTTCTTTGTTACACTGGGGAGTAAGCTTCTGCACCTTTCTGTTTCTCTATGCAAGTTGTAGTCTTCCCAGGTGGATCATGTGCTGGAAATGCATTTAGCCCTGCTTTAGTCAAGCCTTTAGGAGGATTTGATCAAGACTGTTTAAAGCTTCTGCAGGGGACTGCTTTGTAGTTTGTCACCTTGGACAGCACCGATGCTGTGATGAGTCTATGCAGGGTTGTGTTGCTGAGGCTTTCCTTTCCTAAACAGTAACTTCATGGTAGTCATTCAAGATGCATCCTTTCAGGGAATGGTAATGTTCATCCCTCTTTCACAACACTTGAATCAGTGACTTCCTATAAAGAAGAAAAATCTCACTATTGACCCCCCTTGTGCAGAAGGTTTAAAGCCATTACTACTAGCCAGGTGACCCAAGTTTAACTAATGGTATAGATTCTGGAGGTGATGTTTGATGGAGGATGGGCTTGAGCAGCCAATGCCAGCTCCCCTATCCTTGGGACTCTGCCCACTACATTAGCAAATTTTCCATTTGGTGGGGGATGGCATGAGCAGACTGGATAGACTCGTGTTATTACAGTCTTGATAGTACTGCTGAATCTGAGAGGTGGGCAAAAAAGATAAAGAATTTGTTCTCATTATTGTTAAAAAGAGTTAGTGTTTGAAAAGGGGAAGTAACAAGCAGCTGTGTAGGTCATCAGATAAGTTGGCATCATCTATGTTATTCTTCAGTGGTAGGACTCTCATGGGCATGCCACCCAGGACCAGTCCTCCCTCAGTGATGTGCATTTGGACCAAGGGTCTAGGAGACAATATTACTGGGACAAGACAATATGTTCTCTCAGCCAGATTTTCATCGAGTCTGTCCCAGAGTCAAAACCAGTAGACAGCTTTTGTAACAGTATTGCAAACTGCAGAAGGTATACAGGGAATGTCTTCAATCCATATGTGATGTTGCCTGTATGCAGTTCTCTCCCATATTATTCTGTTTTTTTGTTATTCTGTGCCGTCATGCTAGGTTGCATTTTTTCAAGTTTATCAGTGATGTGTGCACCAAGATGTTTAAGTCCATGGTATGGATGTTCCATATCTTGTCTCAAAGCTGAAGAAAATAGGCAAGAGCTAACCTCCAGCTGTCAGCCATACTAGACACAAGACTTTAAATGCAGCCACTGGCAGACCTTATTTTGGAAGAGGCAAAGAGAACTAGCACTCACAAATGGTATACTAATCCCAGGCAAAACCCCTAATAGGCAAGGAAGGATCTTTCCCACAGAACTTCCAAAGCCCCAGGGATCACTCCCAGTGATCACAGCAGCAGTTTTAACTGCTAATGGGACCACAAGCTGCTGACTCACAATTTGTAGTTTGAGGATATTTCTCTGTCCATGTAACTGCCTTGAAGAGGCATCACTTCTGACACTTGGGACCTTCTGCCCTTTGATCAGCAGCATATCCTAGAGCTCATCACCCCTACCAGTCCACACCACCCGGTAATTAATTAAGGATCACCCTCCCTCCACCTCTTACAACAAGATGGGAGAGTTGTAGACCCTGGGCATTTAGTTTATACTGATTCACAAACTGATTATTTTGTGCAGCACAGACTTGGAGAATTTTTTTTTTTTTTTTTTTTTTTTTTTTTTTTACTTCTGCCTCTCTTATACAAAGGTGATTATTTCTTCTGCATCCTTAATATGCATAATATTGATCTCCACTTCCTGATACACGAGATTCATTGCAGGTTTATCTGTTTTGCCTTAACAGTTAAGAAATTTTTTTTACCTTTTGGCTTGTTCTTTTCACCATTTATCTTCACAAATTGTTTAAGCCTGGTAGTTGCTATTTAGTGCAGATGGAGGATCTATATGATGTCATGGCTGCAATTACTGTTGCAGTATTTTCTGACATACGGGTTGTCATTGCTGACATCCAAAGCTTTGCCTTTTCTATTTCGTACTTCCAACTCATGACCTCAGCTCGTATGCATTGCAGGATTTTGATGGACGTACAAGCATGGATCCTTGGACTCTCTTGCCACCAACCTGAACACAGGTTGTGGATCTGTCAGACTTTATCGCATCTTGTTTGTTGGTACCCTTGCTCTGAACGTTCATCCAGATAAATGCCCTGTTGGGGAACATTCCTTTTTACTTATGCTATTTTCTTCAAAGTTGTTAGATGTCAGCTAGGAGGGGTAAGTGAGAGTGTAGTACGCAGATTCCATGCAAAGACTTGCATACCAAGTGTCTCTCTTGTCCAGGCCCAGAACACAATCACAGATCTTGCTCAGTCTGTCCCAAAACTCTTCAGTCAAGGATTTTATCTCTCAGCACATTTCTAGAGATTCAGTATCTAAGTGCTTGGCCCAGTCCAACATGGACTACTCCACATATTTGGACATCCTTCTTCTGCCGAAGAAAAAGCTAAAGAAGCCTGGAATGGATCCCGCAGTCCAATGTTTCAGACTCCAGTGTACCCGCTGACATTCAAGAACCCACACTACACCAGGTTACCTCTCAGTTGCCTGCTACCAAGACACCAGAGGAGGCCAGTATGGCTCTTGAGGCCTTATAAACTGCTATGTGCAATGAACCGTGACTCAGTCTCCAAGGGACCTCATGGAATCTCTCTCAGTTTAGTTGTGGAAGGGATTCCAGGCTGTTTAGTAGAAATTAGACAGGGTTCTGAACCTCAACATCTCATCCGGGTGGACATCATGCCTCAAAAGGAAAAAAAGTCTAGGCGCAACCCCTTTCCCTCAGCACCTAGAGAAAAGGAGTGGATAGATTTCTCATAGGGGTTATTCAAAACTATTGTGTCTTTGAAACCTCCCTACTTCAGGTCTCTACAACCACAGAGTACTCCTCAAAACCAGCTGTGGTTTCCTCTTCCTCTGAGGAAGAAGAAGAAGACTATAATTCTGACAATTCACTACACTGTTTCCCTCAGCTGCATTCTGCAGGACAAATCTGTTTAATGAAGAGGACTCGCTGTCTCCTGATTACCCTATCTGTGCCAACCCCTCAGTACTCCTCCCCCTACCATCAGCCCCTTTACTCCTTTCTCCTAAAGACTGCTGCTTTCCATTGGCCAGGTAGGAAGGTGTTACCACAGACAAGTGGATCCACACCATCATCAGGGATGGTTGCCATGTCTTGGGAAATATTCACCCCGAAAGGCATGCCGCAACTTCCTTGTAATCAAATGTCCATTCATGCCCTCATTATTCAAGATTTCTTGAATCAGGGCACCATCAAGCAAGTCCCAAAGGACTTCATGGGAAAAGGATTTTACTCCAGGAGTTTTCTAGTGCCAAGGAAAGAAGGGCAGCAGAGACCCCATCCTTGACCTGTCTCTCATAAACACTTACTGAGGGTACCATCTTTTAAATGTTCTCTCTACCCTCTTCTGCCTTTCATACTACCCCAAGCTTTCTTAGTGCCACTACATTTGAAAGGCACCTACTTACACATAACCATTTGCCCTTCTTGTGGAAACGTTCTCAGGTTTTTCTCTGGCTTATCATGTTTTTAATTTACTTCTTTGCCATTTGGTCTTTTCACAGCTCTAGTGTGTTCACAAAGTGTCTAGTTCCAGTAATGGCATTCTGCCGCACTCGGGGAATTCATATTTTCCCGTCTGGGCAACCTGTTGATACAGCCCCCCCCCCCCCCCCCCCAAAAAAAAAAAAAAAGAATTTCTCCTTCCAGACATTCTTCTCAAGCACAAAGGGAAGCACCCAAACTACTACTACTGGCACCCTTTTGGCTGAAGCAGCATTGATTTCCCTTCTTTTTCACATAACACAGGGAAATTACAGAAAGCACCTCTTCAACCGGACCTGATAGCTTGGGAAAAAGATTTGCTGCTCCACTCAAATCTTCCTTATCCCCGCCTGACCCTATGTATGATAGGATTTTAATTCCTTAAAGACATTGCTTCTCTGAGTCCTAAAAGAATCCAGGAGACCCACACTACTAGAAAATCTTACACAAGTAAATGAAAAAATTTTTTATTTTGTTTATTTCTATTTGTTTTCTGGGGCAGAGCAGTGATCTTCATGTACTTTTTTCACATTCAGCCTTGGAGCAGTGTCTGGTTAAGCGACTTTTTCAGAGCTGCACAGTTAAGCAATGGGAGGCTAAGAGAATTAAACCTTGCACTTCAGGACCACAGGAAACAGCTCATCAACAGCTCCTTAATTGTTTAATCCAACTGCCAGACTTCTCCTATTGGTGCTGCAAACATAGTCAGGAAGCCACTCTTATCAGAAGTTCCCACTGTACTGCAGTATCTCTGTGAATCACTTCGGTCAGGTTTGGCCTACTCTCTATAAAGGCTCTCCTGTCCGCCATCAATGCCTGCCTCCCTGTTAGCCCCCTACTTATGGCTAGGGCGGAGGTCAAGCTTTTCCTCATGGGAGTCCTGCATCTTAACCCACCAAGGAAACTCATCTCTTCCACGTGGGATCTTAATGTTTCACTTGGAAAGCTTACATTGCCACCTTTTTAACTAGCATCTTCTGCTTCAATAAAATTCTGTACTTGGAAAACTCTTGACTCTCTCCTCTGTTAAGAGAATTGGAGTTACAACTCTCATGGCCATTCCCCCATTTCTTGTTTTTCACAAAGATGGCATGTCTCTCAGGGCTAATCCATCTTTCATGCCTAAGGTAGTGAATGAGCTGTCCCTCGATCAAGCTATTAATCTACCCACTTTCTTTCTCAATCCATAAAATGAGGGGGATCTAGCATTTTCTGGACATTGACAGTCATCTCAGATTTTATCTGGACAAAACTAAACCCTTCAGAAAGACTGATCAGCTGTTTAAATCATTTATGACCCTAAGCTGTGCCAGACAGTCTCCAAACAAACCACTGCAGTCTTGATTTCTAAAGATTTCTTTTTCTGCTACTTGCAGTATAATAAAACCTTGCCTTCCTACCCTAAAGAGCACATTCCAGTAGGACAATTACTTCCTTAGGAACTTTTCACAAAAGAGTAGACTCCAAGTCTGTCATGAAGGTTCACACAGAGAAGAACTAACAACTAAAAAGGCTGCAGGATAAACTTCCAAAATTAATCATATCAGTCCAGAACCAAGTTAAAGCAGCGCACTGTTTAATACAAAAAGGTGAGCGCTTTCACAGTACAAAGACCATTTCAACAGACGTACATACAAAATAATAATTAAATATTTAAAACCAGACCAACCAATGAATGACTGCTAATCTGAAATGTCATAATTAGTATAAAAAAGAAAACATCAAGTAAATAAAGCAAAAGAGCCCTTGACACATATCTAGACTAATGCTCCTATTCAAGAAGCAGTAAATCTCTCTACTTGCATGTTTGATGGTCCTTTTCACTTCTTACATAGCAGGGGCATTCCATAAGCATTATCATGCTCAAAAATTCCTGCTGCTTCAGGTACCAAAATATTTAAAACACAAAGTTATTAGATGATGTCCGAGAACGTGAAAATCCAGCAGGTGCAATTCTCACTATGTTGTAAAAAGTGGATGCAGCCCTGCACAAATCATCCAGTCTGACATAGTAAAACAACCTGAGCTAAGTTTCCACTGAATACACCCCTAAAAACGATCCAGAAAAAATAATATAATAAAGTATAAATATGGAAGGATTTAATATCTATACACAAAATGTAAACACTCAATGAAATTTAAAAAAGTATATTAAAACTCTATCAGGACAACATAATCCAATGCAGGACTTCAGAAAAGGAATTAAAATCATAGAATAACTATACTTAGAACAAAGCAAGATGTATTACCATAATACCATTTACCTATCAGTAAACTAAAATGAAAAACAGCCATGCCTAATGAGGAAGTGGCTGTGTCTTCAAAATAAGGTTCAGGGAGGCCACTCCATTTAACCAAGTTGCCTTATAAGATTGTAACTGTAAAATCCAGGACTGCTCCTTCACCCCAGTTTTATTTTTAACATCACCTCCCCTAATGTCTGTATGAATCAATTCTAGGGCAAAAAAATGTAAATTTGTTGTTGAGCTGTTTCCTCAACATGTAAGGCTAGTGCATTTCTTACTTTGCAATTCCTTATGTCATTCAGATGTTCAAGAATTCTATCTTTAAAGCATCTATTTGTTTTCCCTATGTAAAAAGCATAACAATGTTCACAGAACGCATAACAGATCAGATTGTTGGTTCTACATTCAGTAGAGTGACATTAGGCAGGATGCTCAAAGGAATAGTAGGAATAAATATATTGACAGGCTTTGCATCTTCTACTTGGTAAAGTGCCTTAGCATTGGGAAATGAAAGAATAAATGTCCCTAACTCAATTCATATAGATAGCATAACTGTCTTTTAAGGGAGAGATTATTCTGAAAACAAAACTTGACTGTCTCCCCTACCATGTCCTTAAGTTCTGGGCTGCCCTGTAATATCCTCCAGTTCTTTCTTATGATGTGACACACCAAATTAACTTCACTAGAATAAGTGATTAAGCATTTCACCTCTCTTTTCAGGGAGGTTCAATGCCATCTCAATAGATAGCCAGGAGTATGTCTGAAAAATAAGGTGTAGCCTTATCAAAGTGTTCAGATTTTACCTCAGAGATACAAGCTTCAGTCTCTAGTAAGGCGTAACCTCTTTGCAGAAAATTTTGCTCAAGTTTAATAAAGATATGCTCAAGATAAGTGTCATCGTTATGTAGCTGCATAGCTCTAAGGAAGTGCCCTCTAAGCACATCTCTTGGGGTATGACTTGGGTGCATACTGCTGTTATAAATAAAAGAATTCTTGCATGGCTTCCTATAAAGTTCTGTCCTGAAATTGCCCAGGGTGTCGCTGCTAACTGTTGTATTGATACAATTCATGGAGTGACGAGAGGATTTAACACTAAATCTAAGAAAATCTGTAGTATTCTGCAGGTACTCAATAAATTAATTGAATAGTTCCTGTGTGCCATCCCCATAACAAAAAAAAATCATTCAGGAAATATTCGTAGTGTTTGATATGTGGGGAAAACAGTGTTATTATTCAGCACCTGATTACACTCCCAATAAGCTAACAAATTGGTGTAGCTGTTGGCACAAGCTGTGCCCATAGCCACACCTATGCTCTGCAACTAAAAGCTCTCTCCAAATACAAACACATTGGTCTTCAGAAACAATTCAGAGTACATATAACTTCAGTCTTACTGCTGGAGTATGTACAATACCATACTCTTGTAAAAATGGCCTTGTATGTTCTACTCCTATGGAGTTAGGAATCACTGTGAACAATGAAGTCACCGCCAGCATGGCAAACAACAAATCTTGAGTAGTAATTTCACTTGTTCTCTTGTATAGGTGTATCATAAAATTTTTAGTGTCTTTTAGAACAGATCCTATTTCATTCAGTACAGGACGCAGTGTTTTCTCAATATAAATCTGTATAGGTTCTGTTGCCCAACCTTTACTGGAGAGTATTGGGTGCATGAGTGGCCTATTCAAGTTTTTGTAGACCTTGGGAAGTCCATATAATATTTGCATGACAGGATATTCAACAGAAACATATTTATGTAAATTCTCCATAATCATTCCTGTCATTTATAAATCAAATAGCAAAAACGATACCCTGTCAGTTGTAGCTGTCACTTGATTAGAAATAGGGAGATAAATAGTTTCATCTTCCAAGAGTTTTTCCATACTTGCAAGGTAAAAGTCTTTATCCATTACCACAGTACTACCACCCTTGTCTGCTTGTCAAATCTCAGTAGAATTAAGGCTTTTTAGCTCTTGTATGGCTATATACTCTCTTTCAGTTAAATCATGGAATGATGATGCATGGCTTTTCATAAGGGCTGACCTAATTTGTCCTTCGCATATGATGATGAAAGCTTCAGTAATCTGATGTATTTTAGGAATAAAAGTACTAGGTTTCCTGAAAACATTCATCGCAGTTGACTGATTAGGGAACATCAATGATTAAGACAAATTCCTGGTGATCAGTCTAAGATCAGTAAGTACCTGCGTAAGATTCATTCTTTGAGCAGGGACAAAGGAGAGCTCTCTGCTGAGTAAACTGGTTTGCTCAGGTGTAAGTGTGCCTGAAGAGATATTGAAGATTGGATAATTTAAGTTTTGTTGCATGTGGTCATTCTGGTGTACCTTTCCATTGATTTTTGTTTGTGACTTATGCGTCCTCTCCCCGCCCAGCTTCTGGACCTCCACTGTTTGTTGTCTTTGGCTATAGGTAGAGGCTCTGGTAGGGAAAAAAGGGGAGTATTGGTAGATGTATTAAGTATGGTCACAGGTGTGGCTGCCATCACTCCTTCACTGGTGAAAGGTACCTCAGATGGTACAACGTTATCAACATCTCTAAATGAATTACTCACCTCACATTCCACTTTGACATTAACACGTATCAATTTACGCTCTTTCCTTGGCCACAAAAAAAACAAGCCTCTCTTAAAGTCCATGATATCTGTAACTACACTTTAGTGGTCTGCAGTCTTTTATTAAAACTGATAATCTGTTCATGTAATTCATCAAGATTGGTGGCAATAGTCTCGACTGGGAACTTATCGAATTAAAAAAAAAAAAAAAGATATCGAAGCAGATAAACTTTGAAAACGCACGGGCACTTATCTCCAAGACGGCCACTGTAGTGCTAGAACCACAATGCCATTAAAATAACTCAGTACAAATATTTAAGTGCTTTCATTCTTTTACTGTGAAGAACTTCATCAGAAATACAAACTAAAGCCAATCCACTGCATTTGTACTAGCCTGATCTGCAAGGCCATGGAATGGATTATCATGGACCTCGCCAACAAGGACATTGGCAACCTCCAAACACACAATCCCACACAGTTTGGCTTCATCAAGGGAAGGTCATGTCTGTTAAATTTGGTCGACTTTTTTGAAACTATCACCAAAGCCATGGATGAGGGGAAGACTGTGCACACTGCCTACTTTGACCTGGCCAAAGCCTTCGACATTATTCTCCACTTGGGCATAATAGATAAACTCTCTCAACTAGACATCAATCCGTATGTTACCAGATGGGTAGCTAACTGGATCACTGATATAACCCACCTAGTCATAATAGGGGATGCCACCTCAAGCAGTAGACCTGTATCGAGTGGTGTACCCCAGGGTTCGGTCTTGGGGCCTCTGTTATTTGGGATATACTTTTCTGAAGTGTAGGCCAAAACCAGTGGGCTATTTCTGAACAAGTCTGCAGATGACTGCAAGCTGGGAGCTGTCATCAATTCCATAGTGACGTGGACATCTTCCAAGAGGGTTTCACCCAAATGACTGGTGCCAGAAACATGGCCTCAAGCAGAATACAAAAAATGCCTTATCATCCCCTTTGGGGAGAGTGATGTCCCCACAAATTATCACATTAATAACAATGTCCTTAGCACACAATCAGTTGTGAGGGATTTGGGCACCCAGATTGATAGCAGTGTGACTTTTGACCACCATGTTGCTTCCATCGTACGGAAAGCTTTCTACATGGCCCACCTTATAAGTAAGGGTATCTCATCCAGGGACAAGGAACTCATAACATCCCTGTATTCTTCCCTTGTAAAGCCCTTTATTGAGTACAGTGCCTCATTCGGCATGTACCTTGCAAAGCACATGCAACAGCTGGAGAGACCACAGAGATTCCTCACCAGGAGAATCCAGGGCTTCAAAAATCTACCATACACAGTCTAAAAGCCCTATCCCTCTACTCTGTCTCATACAGACTCCTCAGAGGTGTCCTCTGTCTGGCATACAAGGTGATCTTGAACCCCACCTTGATGGGACTAATGAATATCTACAAGTCAAGCTCTACTCGAGTAACCAGCACACACAGCCTCAACCTGGTCTGTGACATCAATAGGACTTGTTGACAGGACAGATTTGTGTCCCAGAGATGACTCCTCTATTGAATCGACTCCCTCTCCACGTCAAGCAGAGTACCTCTTTACCCCTTTTTAAGCGCAACCTGGATAACTGGATAGGAAGTAGATAATACATCCCTGGGATTCCACCTGTGTCCCTGCTGGGCAGGGGTATCAGGTGCTTATTTGTCTATGCATGAGCTAAACTCTTGGCTAGGCTTATAGGGGCCTCAGGGCCAGTAGCCTAGTAACTTCCTATGATCCTATACAATTCAAGTCATGATATAATTCCTAAAAAAAAAAATCACAAACTTCAAAATTAATTAATAAAAATACACATTTAAGTTAATCAAGCAGATACAGTAATTATTCTCAGTTCACATGCACTTGTATTTTAAGACTTAACAGAAACACAGGAAAACGTGACATTTTAATTCTGAAAATTTCAAAAATGCATTAAATTGTCCTAACAATTTCTTTTGGTCTGTTTTTTTCTATAACTAAAAATTGAAATGCCTTGCCAAAGTGTTTGTGTTTTCCCTTCTTTTAACTGCTAAAATGTGTTCTTTCCTTCTATCGACCAGCCGCCTTGTGGTTTTAACCACATAAACTGTCGCATTTGAACAAATGGCAAGATAATCTAAACACTGACTTTGACAATTATACTGGTCTTTGGCTGTAAAATAATTTATTTGTTTGAAATAAAAACTGCACACTGTTAAAATAAACCTACAATGTGAGCAGTTTTGGCATGCAAGTATCCCCCAAGATCTTATCTTTTTACTATCTCTGTTGGTATACCAGACAGTGTAAGCCATCAGTAATATACCTTTGATGTAACATGTCTAAAAGAGAAAGATCTATCATTGATAGCTCCTCCTTATTAAATCCTTCGAGATTATAGCTCTGTGTCTGATAGCAGAATATTCATAGCATTATAATATTCTCTATTCTTCATAATAACCAGCCCATTGCCTTTATCTGTCCATACAAGTCTATAACTACTTAACTGAGTGCTTGAAATTCATCTTTGTTCAAATTGTCAGTAGTTTTGCTTGGCTTTCTAAGCAGTTTGTATGAATCAGATTCACAAATGGATGAAAATAACATTAATGGTGTTTACTAAAGGGGGTTCATGATACTTGGCTTCTTAAAAGGCTGTACCTTCTGAGAAAACTTAACATTATGAAAAATATATTTTAAATTCAGTTTCCTCACAAATGATTTAAAATCAAAAATAGTATTTGCTACAGATGTTCTACCAGTGGGAACAAAAGTAAATCCCTTTGATAAAACTCTTAATTAGAAAAAAAATGTTATTGATAAGTTTAAAAACTTGCCAGGAAGGAGCTGGCGCCCTCTCCCTTTGCCCCATTTCCTCCCCACCACATTCTGACTCCCTTGATCCAAGGGTAGACTGACCCTCCTCATTGATTGTGGGGAAAAGGGGGATTAGTACCAACATAATTGGAAATATTGGTCCCAATTTCTTGTACAGTGTCACTAGAAACGGATGAGTATGTCTCTGCATTTCTTAAACTTTGTTGATTTAAGACCTGTAGAGATAAGTCCACCTTCTTGAGTACTGGGAAAAGAATCAAGTTGATGCAGTCTACTTGCTTGTTTTACCATTCCCAGTATTAATTTGGTTGTTTTGCTTTAGTGAATTTGTCTTATTCTTTTTGAAAAGAAATGTTTCTCCATGTTGGTAGGCAGAAATGTCCCTAATAAGTTTTTTCTTTCTCCATTATTGTTGTAGCATGCCTATCGGTCTTAACTACTAAATTTTCATATAATTGTTGAAATAGTCCAAGACACTGATGTTTCATAATTTGACCATCTGAGGTCTTGTTCTTTTCTTTAAGTGCTATCATTTTATTGTAGTTTCAGTCCACTAACAATTTCAAAACTTCAAGCCCCATTTTATTATACACATTGCTGATTTCAGTATAAACTCTATCATACTCTGTGCCATTCGGGAACGCATGCACTCTTAAGCCAAGCAGTACAATATTAAGTTTCCGACGTATACATAGATAAAAATTCTAAAGATTTATATTTCAGTACTTTCCTTTCTAATTTGAAAATACTCGTTTTAAGTTGAGGAAATGCCTTTGGAACATACCTGGATGGTGTTATAGTTGAAATAACGTCGGTAAACGGGTTAACGTTCCTCTGTCTTAGGAGGTTGCTGATGAAACAAGATATAGAAAAAAACATCATTCCAGATAATTGTCCCTTCATCTGACAATTAATACTCATAGGATCTTTTTCTAGCAAGCTGATGGGCTCTGAAACAGCCTACAATTGCACGATTCAAGAGTATAAGTTACAAAGTCTCAAAAAAATAAAACAACCACTGCAGACCTCTCAATAAGTGCCAAAACTCCAAGCACAAATAAATGCAGAAATTGAAACAACTGAACTTAGAAAACACACAGGCACCATCTCAAAGGCGACCACTGTAGTGCTAGGACCACAATGCCAATAAAATAACTCACTGCAAATATTTAAGCTCTTTCGTTCTTTTACTGTGAAGAACTTCATCAGAAATTCAAATTAAAACACATCCACTACATTTATACAATTCAAGTACAGAAGCTGGACAAACACTTCTGTCATGTGCGAGTGCAGTTCTGTCAATGCAGCATCTAGAGTGCTGGTCACAGGAATTTAGTAGAAGGGATACATGGTTCAGAATTCATTCCATGGCAGGGGAAGTGAATGTGTATCTACTTAACACACCTCTAGACAGAAGCCTTCTTTGTTGTTATCCCACTCAGGATATCTCCTAAAAAGATGGAAGAAAAAGGAGAGAGAGTGGAAATGTCAGGCTATCTTTTCTACCCACCTATTTCCAGCATCAACAAAGTCATTCAGCTAAACATTGAACTTTCTACAAACAATTGACTAAACATCAGCAGAACAAGCAGAAGACAGTATGTGAAATACAGAAGTGGCAGGACAAATATAGCTCCACAAGGTTCTTAGAGTCATAATTCCTCAGGGCTTACCACCCCCCTCTCCCAGTCACATACTTCTGTTAACTCCTTCCTCCCTAATCCTGGGAGGCCAGTTGACCCTTTTCAAGAAAAGCAGGTTGAAATTTACCTTAGATAAGTGTGTCTTGTGCATCGTCACTTAAGAAATTCAATACTCTTCTTTCATAGGGATGCCTCCTCTCCTAGTGAATCAAATGAATCTGCCTTTCTCTTCCTTGACAACTTTCTAGCTCAGGGAGCCACATGGAAAGGTTAGCAGGATGGAGGAAAACAAGAGATCTTAATTCCAGACTCTTCCTAGTCCCCTGAAAAAGTGCATAGAAGGCCATTTTGTTAGGCTCATAGGTAGGTACTAGGCTATCTGCCCGAAGGCATTTATAAGCCTAGCCAGAGTGTGTTGGCTTTAGCCATCCCCTTAGATTAGTTCCCTGTGCCTCTGTCCAGCAGAGCCACTGAAGTGATCCCCGGGGCTGAACTTTCTGTTTCTCTTGAAGAGTGTTAGCGAGGAGCTCTGCCTAATGTAGATTGGAATCTTGTTCCAAAGCATGGGAAGTCTCTGGGATTGGAATCTATCCCTCCACCATGTCCTATTTATTGTTGTGGTGAGGTTTAGATCCCTAGAGTGTGTGGCTCCAGGGGATATGGTTTTCTTTAGGTGGAGTCATGTCCATCAGTTCTGGGTTGGACATGGCCTTGTATGTCAGGCAGAGGTCACCTCTGAGATGGATCAGAAGTGAACCTATACAGTCTGTCTTCCACTTAGTGATTCCATGAGTGCTCATGGTCACTTTGGATCTCAAAGACACCTATTTACATGTTCTGTATGAAGGGATCACAAGAGGGATACCAAATGTACGGGTTAGGACATTCTAGTTTGCATTCTTGCCCTTTGAGCTGTCCACTGCTCCCATGGCATTCCTAAAATGCTTGTCCCAGTGACAGTGTTCCTGGCACCTGAGGGCATCCACATTCTCTTTATCTGGATAACTGCTTCCTGCAAATTCAGTTCAAAAAAAGAACAGTAGGGAAAACTCCATTTCACTTTTGGCTCACTTGTGTTCTGCTTGAGCCTCCTAAGTCCTGACTGATCTCTACTAGATCCAAAGTCTTTTTGCAGTCAACCATGGACAGTGTGTTATCCATGGCCTTCTTACCACTGGAAGAGAAGACCTTCGTAGAAAAAAATGTCCTTTACTCCAGTCTCAGAGGATATCCATGATTTTAAGGCAGTGCTCAAGGGTTGTAGGGTTTATGTCATCTATTGTCTTTATGGTGTCACTGGCAAAACAGTACATTTAGAAATCTAGTAGTCTTTCAAAACTGATAGGGCCAATATTCTCGCTCCCTAGAGAAGAAGCTGTTTGTACTGACATGCATCCTGAAGTAATTTGTATCATGTATATCTCTGATGAGGATAAATGTGAGGATGTCTTTTTAACTTCCACACACGATCAAAACCTGAAGATGTATGCGTCAGACAAGGCTTGGAGGGCCAACAATCTGTATCTCGTCAGTGAACACCTGCACAAGAGAAGCAACACATCAGCATCAGGGAAATTTTGGCCATATTCCTTGCTGGCAGTCTACAGAATAGTTTACAAACAAAAATTTCTGTTCTTGAGTATGAACAATAATCAATCACATTGTAGGAGTATGAACAACCTGTCAACATAGAATATAGAATTTGGATTTCTGATAGCAACCAATTATCTTGACAAGTGCCAAATTCTTTGAGACAAAAAGCTAATGCATTAAAATCTTGCATACAAACATGAAAGCAATTTATTTCCTGGACTTTGACACAAGATTTGGATATAGGCCCTTCACACTGTCTTACCAAGGTTTCTGGGTTGCTTAAAGCAATTGTTTTGATTCAGGCTGTGCTTTTTCCTCATTTGTGGTGTACTGTTTCCCTAGTTTTCCCACAGGTAACATCTCTACCTTTCTTAAAAGTATTTTTAAAGAAGTCCTTCACTTAAGACATGCAAGGAGGCTTGTTGGGAAGTTGGCCTGTGTTGAAGAAAATAACCTTTTCTTGTGCAGGCATATTCAACATGATTACATTACACTTCATTTAAAGTAGTCCTGGTTGGTGTTACTCTTGACAGAAGTATTTCAAAGTAACAACTTTTCATGCATTTGTGTCACCTTTTGTGGTATTCCTTAGTGAAAGGGTGTCAGTGAAAACAAGTCCACCTTGTACGATCATAGGAAGTTACGAGGCTAATGGCCCTAGGGCCCATACAAGCCTAGCCAAGTTCTGCCCTTATTTCCACGATCAGCACCTATTGCCCCTGTCTGAGAGAGACACAGGTGGAACCCCTGGGGTGAATTTACGGTTACCCATCCAGTCATCCAGATTGCATTTGAAGAGGACCACTAAGGTGCTCTGTTTGACATGAAATGGGATTGGGAGTGTGTTCCAAAGGTGTGGTAACCTCTGGGAGACAAATGTGTCCCTCCAGCAAGTTCTGTTAATGTCATGTAGCAGGTTAAGGTCTTTAGAGTGAGTAACCTGTGTACCATTTGACTTGCGGATATGCAGCATTTCCAATAAAGCAGTGTCAGAGATTGCCTTGTATGTAAGGCAGAGATCGCCTCTGAGTAGTCTGTATGAAACAGAATAAAGTGACAGTGATTTCAGACATTTCGCATAGGACAGATGCTGAAGACCTTAAATTTTCTTTGTGAGGAGCCTTTGTAGTCTCTCCAGTTAGAGGTGCTTGGAAAGGTACATACCAAAGAGGCGTTCTTCTCAATTATTGGCCTGATGAGGGAAGAGTACAGAGAGGTTATCACTTTTTTTTTTGGAGGCACTGCTATTACTTACGAGATTAGCAGTGTAGAATGTCTTTCTTAACACTGTGGAGACATGGTGATCAAACGTAAGGTTGCTGTTAACCTGTGTGCCCAGATCTCTCACCACTGAGTGCGTACTTAGGGAGTTGCTGTTGATGTGGTATTTTATTTCCAGCGGTATTTGCTTCAGTAACAGTTAGCTTTTTCATTTGTCTTTTGTTGTGTCCTTCGGCTTTTCCCGGCTAGGGGTCGCCACAGCGGAACTCTGGTCCGCTAATGATTGGCAGTTGATTTTTACGTACCGAGTTGCCAGCCCTGACGCACAACCTTCAACAAAGGAACACCCATTCACGCATGTCTCCACGCAGAAGACGCTCTAGTTGAGAGTCGAACCAGACAGCGTCTTACTGTGAGGCGACAACGCTACCGCAGCACCATCATTTGCCAGTGTTCTTTGAAAATTATAAAATAATGAAGTATTGTACAAGAAGGACTTATCTTTTCAGAAAAAAAAATTATCAGATGTTCATATCTTTGGAAAAATGGAAAGGGTGGCTGCCAGTCATTCAACAGATCCAAAGTGGTTGGCACATTGTAAATTTTGCTGTGATATGCACAGTACATCTCTTTAGCTCACAGTGAGTGTTCATTCCACTAGAGCAAGCAACCACATTGGCAGTGTATTTCAGAGAAGTGTCTACACAAGATACTTTAGAAAGATGCAACATGATCTACAATCTACATATTTGTAAATCACTCTAAGTTGAATATAAAGTCCAGGAGCAGGTCTCACTGATAAACACAAGTATGTGCAACTTTTAATTTTATACATGCAATCCTTTCTTGTTAGAATTATGTAGTATAGATTAAGTAATATCCTGCTGCAGTCATGTCCATCTGAAACTCTTTTAGGTTCATAGGTTCATAGATTAGTACTAGGCTAACTGCCCTTGCAAGCCATTTTTTAAGCCTAGCCAATTATCCCTTGTGTGAATCAAACCCTGTACCTTGTGTTTTTAAGACAAATACCTTAACCATTAGGCCACCCTCCCAACCCTGCAGTGCTGACTTTATATTGAAGCCTCAAGCAGCAACCAAGGTTCGAAGGAATGATTTTGAGAGACTTGGTGGTTTTCATAAGGACTGAAGTACATCTGGTGACATTTCTGGCCAGGAGTTGCAACATTTAAGGTGAGAAAATATCAGATGTTAGTTTGCTTTATTCTTCGAAGATCTAGTTTTATAGTCAGTATTGTTAAATAAAGCTGTGTTTTAAGACTTGGATGTTTCTTGTTTCTTTGGCCTGTTTTTACTGGAATATGGCAAAAGATTTATTTTAGATATTTTCACTGTACAGGAATATCAGGAGCAACTGAAGATAACAAGCTTTAAAGACTTTGTCATTCGAGGAAAGGAATTGATAGGAGCACTCATCACTGCTCTTATTAACCGTTACATTGGTGACAATGCGTCAGTGGATGCCATTTGTGCCCATCTTCGGGATGTCTGTCCAGCACTGTATAGTAATGATGATGCTGTTTGCTCAAAGGTAAGATATGAAAAGCATCAGATATTTTTGTTTTCATTTTGCAAAAGAAATTACAGGAGCTGTACAATGATTTGTTGACCCCTCAACCAGAATACACTTTATATGTATATACACGCACACGCACGCACACACACACACACACACACATATATATATATATATATATATATATATATATATATATCTGAAGTAGGAGATTCATTTGTCTGCAACCTGTGGGTTATGGATCCGATATCGGATCCGAACCGGCATGGTTTACCAGCTATGGATCCAAGCTCTCAGCTCCTCCCCTCACCCATAATGCCCTGCTCTACCCTCATGACCTCAGATCTCGTTTGCCGCGCATGGTGACCGGATTGATGTTCTTCATCTCGCATTGCTGCAGTCCTTACACTTGGGTAGTCCGCTGCCCTCGGTCGGCCCGAATATCAAAGTATAAGGCTGACGTCGGTCAAGGCGCATTTGACTGACATCAGGACGTCAGGGTACAAATGCGCATGACCGACGTCATATCCTCAGTCTTTTTTGCCGCATGGTCCGATGCAGAAGCAGTATTGCAAGTGCCGGTTGGCGTTCTGAAATTTTTCGATTTCGGAGTTTCAGACCGAGTCAAAGTTGGCTAAGTACCCGTTGGGAATATTTTAGTTTTTTCTTGCCTCAGTGGTTTACCGTATGTCAGAAAAAGTGAATAATTGTATTTCTTGTGGGAAACAGATACCGCATAGAGACTATCATACTTTGTGTATTCCTTGTTTAGGGCCTGAGCACGACGTTGTTGGGTGTCGCTGTTGTGCTAGATTCAATAAGCGCACTATAAAGAGAAGATTAGATTGTGCCAGGTTAGTCTTCGGGAAGCGGTGCAATTATAAAATGCCGTCGGATGCTCCGACGCCCGCTTCTTCGAAGAAGCGCAAGGACAAAGCAGTTAAGCCTAGGCTAGAAGAACCGTCCGTACCTGACGCCGGTTCTTTAGAGGTGTCGGTGGAGCCGGTGGTTCCACCTGAGGTTTTTTTGGGATCCCAGGGAGAAACTTTGTTATTGCAGGATGTGGCCTCTCAGGAGGCAGGTCAGGCTGATGGGGCTTCTCAGGTTACTATACTCCCCTACCTGCCTAGGGTGGTTAGGCCCTCTCCTTCTGTTTCCAAGGCTTCTCCCAGAGGCAGGCCAGGTTTAGCTTCAGTTGGTGTCACCCCTAGTTCTTCTGGAACTGTGCCCAAGAAGCATATGCTTAAAATGGCAGAAGATTTGATTACTTTGATTAGGGTTCTTTGCCCCTCCTGATAAGAGACCTAGGGTGGAGCCTGAGCTAGGAGTTTTGAGCAGGTTCGGATGTTTCAGAGTCTTCGGCTGAAGACTTGCAGGAGTACTCTCCTTATTCTGATTCTGATGTGGATGATTCTACTCCTTCTGCTTCTCCTCCTGAGGATTTTTCTTTTCAGAAACTCTTCATTCCATGAGGGAGCATTTTAAGTGGGAAGGTCAGGACTTCTCTGATTCCAGGAAAAGGCTTAGGGAATTTTTGTTTTACCCCAGCATAGGCCTTTGGCTATACCTCCTGTTTTGGATGTAGTGGAAGATGTTTTACAGAGGCTTCTCTTAATCCTGATTCTTTGCCTCCTGCTCCTGTTAAACCGGATAGGTATTACAGGGTGCCTGAAGCTCATAAGTATCTTTTTAAGAGTCCTAGGGCGGACCCAGAAACTGTTAGCCAGGGGCCTAAAGGTGTTAAGGCTTCTGTTGTCAAGAATCCGGTTTCTGCAGATAAAGAGGCCAGGGCCTTGGATAGATGGGGAAAGAAAGTTTATACTTCTTCCACTCTAGCTATGAGGGCTTTGAATTGCCAGTTTCACATGTTGAAATACCAAAACTATCTCCTTTCACAATTGAAGTCTAAGGTTGATGCTCTGGCGGAAGGTATTGATTGTAAAGAGTTACAAGATTTAGTACATATTTCTGAACAGGTGGGTAAGCATTCTTTGCAATGTGGTTTTGATGCTGTACAGGCCTCGTCTAGGGTGGCTGCCACTGGGTCAGTTCTTCGCAGGCATGCCTGGCTGAGGGATCAAAATTTATCTGATCATGTTAAAACAAGGATTTTAGATGCTCCTTTACAATCTGATGTGTTGTTTGGTTCTCCTGTAGAGGCAGTTTTAAAGAAAATGGAAGACAAGGCTAAGTCTATGCAGACTGTTAAAGATTTTTTGCAGGTTCAGCCTCCAAAGTTTAGTAGAAATTGGCCTACTAAGGGGTGGGCGTATCCTTCTTATGATTCCCAGTCTAGGGGTAGATCTAGGCGTGGTAGGGGCAGAGCTCAGGGCTCTTTCAGGCCTAGAACAGGGAGTTCTCCTGCACAGTCTTCGGGTGAGGGCAGGGGTCAGTCCTTTCGTAAACAGACCCAATGACCTACCTTTTCAGCTGCCAGAGCCTTCTCGTCTGGCAGCACCTTTGGGAGGAAGGTTGGCACTTTTCAAAGAAAATTGGAATTTAATTACCCAAGACAGATGGGTATTGGATATCATACACCACGGTTACAGGTTTTATTTCCATACCTTGCCTCCTTTCAAAGGCATGCCCAGACGTTCCTCCTCAACAAAGAATAGAGGCTCACAAGCAAATTTCTCTTTTACTCCAAATAGGGGCCATACAGCCGGTCCCTATGCCAGAAGTGGGCCTAGGATTTTATTCTCGCCTGTTCCTAGTACCAAAGAAGGGGAACACGTGGAGACCAATTTTGGATTTATCTATCCTCAACACTTATCTGGACATTCCCAAGTTCAAAATGTTGACGTTACAGCAGCTTTTACCTCTGCTGGGCAAAGATCATTGGATGGTAACTTTGGATCTCAAGGAGGCTTACCTTCATGTTCCTATCAGACTAAGTTGCAGGAAGTATCTGCGTTTTCGAGCTGGGACTTCTCACTATCAGTTCTCTGCATTGCCCTTTGGCTTATCTACTGCGCCCAGAGTGTTCACGAAAGTTCTGGCTCCAGTGATAGCTTTCTTCAGGCTAAAAGGAATACAGATCTATCCTTATTTGGACGATTGTCTGATTCTGGCTCAAGGAAGGGACGAGCTTCTTCATCATTTGGAATATGTGATAGCAGTGCTAAGATGCCTGGGGTATTCTGTGAACGAAATAAAGTCCAGTCTAGTACCCTCTCAGGACATGTGCTTTCTGGGTGTAAGACTGAATACAGCATCCCAGATGGCCCTTTTGACCCCGGACAAACAAAAGAATCTTTCCCTTTACTTCCATCAACTATCTCATCAGTCCGGGCTGACTGCAAGGACAGTCCTTCAAGCCTTAGGGTTCATGGCATCTTGTATTCTGGTGCTTCCCAATGCCAAACTGCATATGAGGAAGCTACAATGGTATCTCAAAATGTATGGACACAGCACTGCCAGAATCTGGACACTGTCATTCAAATAATACCTTGCATTCAAAAGGAATTTTTGTGGTGGGCTCAGGAATGTCACCTAAACAAGGGACTCTCTGTGACCCGGCCAGAGGCGAGTCAGATTTTAACGACAGATGCCTCAGACAAAGCTTGGGGAGCTCATCTAAATGGAAAGTGGATACAAGACAAGTGGCCTGCCAGACTACAACATCTACATATCAACTTGAAGGAGATGTTAGCAGTCCAGTTTGCATTAGTAGCTTTCAAGGATTTACTTCTTCCAGGGCAGGTGTTGATTCTAACAGACAACACAACTGTCATGTGGTACATCAACAAGCAAGGGGGAACACATTCTTATCCTCTATGCAGGCAAGCAATGATTTTGTGGGAGACTGCTCTCAGTTTACAGCTCAATCTTCAGGCAAGGTTTCTGCGGGAGCACAGAACTCCTTAGCAGATGTGTTGAGCAGGCCAATTATGGATCCCCACGAGTGGAAATTGGATCCTCATGTATTTCAGAAATTGACAGTGTCATGGGGAACTCCAGACATAGATCTGTTCGCTTCTCCACTAAACCATCAGCTGCCAAAGTTTTGCACGAAAGGTTTCATCCCACAGCTTGGAAAGTGGATGCTCTTTCTTTCAATTGGAGCAATCTTCATGTGTATGCCTTTCCACCTCTGCCTCTCCTTCCAAAGGTACTTCTAAAGGTCAGACAGGACAAGCCAAGGATGATTTTAATAGCTCCAGATTGGCCTCGACAGCACTGGTACCCATTACTGAGAAGTCTGGCACGGAAGCCTCCATGGCCTTTGCCTTGATTCCACACCTGTTGTCCCAGGAGGACAGTCATTTGCTCAATGTCAAACTTCACTCTCTTCACCTAACAGCCTGGCATATTCTGTTTTGAACCATAGAGGGTCTCAACTTCCACAACAAGTTTTGAATGTTATTTTGGAAGCTAGAAGGCCTAGTACAAGGAAAGTGTACGCAGATAAATGGAAGAGATTTTTATTTTGGAGTGCAGCAAAGGATTTTGATGTTTCTGAGCCTAATTTAAGTGTGGCTCTTCAATATCTTACTGAGTTACTGGACAAAGGTTTGTCCTTCTCTTCTATTAAGGTTCATGCTGCAGCAATTTCAGCTCACTATGACTGTGACCCACCATTGTTTTCTCATCCTTTGTTCAAGCAATTTCTTAGAGGGGCAAAGAATATAAGACCCCACGTAGAGCTCCTACTCCTGCTTGGGATCTCAATTTTGTGTTGGAGAAACTCACTCTACAACCTTTTGAGCCTGCAGCTACTACTGAGTTGAAATATTTATCATGGAAGACTGCTTTTTGTTGGCCATTACCTCTGCAAGAAGGGTTTCTGAATTGCAGGCCCTTATGGCGGTTGAGCCTTTCTTAATTTTCCATAAGGATAGGGTATCTTACGTACTAATCCTTCCTTTATGCCTAAAGTGGTTTCTAGTGTGGCTTTAAACCAAACTATTCATTTGCCTACTTTTTATGCAAATCCCCAAAATAAAGGGGAATAGATTTTGCACACTTTAGATGTACACAGGCAGTTGCGATATTATTTGGACAGAACTAAAGGGTTCAGGCAGTCTCAGCAGTTATTTGTTTCTTTTGCTTTGAGTTCTCAGGGCAAGCCTGTGTCAAAACAAACTATTTCTAAGTGGATTGGGTTTTGCATTGCTTTCTGTTATTCCCATCATGGCAAGGAGATTCCAGCTGGGATTAGGCCTCATTCCACTAGGGCTACTGCCACTTGACAGCTTTTTGAGGGGTGGCAACCAAGGATATTTTGGAGGCAGCTACTTGGAGTTCAGTGCATACTTTCTCTAGGCATTATCACCTACCACTTTACTCTAAATCCAGGGCTGGTTTTGCCACTGCTATTTTGCAGGGCATTTTGGCAGCTCCTGCTTCCTTATAGTTTGGCCATCCTCCCTTACCTCTGCTTTGGGATTCTACCCAAGTGTAAGGACTGCAGCAATGTGAGATGAAGAACATAGTACAGTTTTGTACCTACCATAAATGTAGATGTTCGAAGATCCACATTGCTGCAGTCCAATTTACCCTCCCTCCTTCCCCTCTGTAGTTAGAGGCGGTTGTGTGGGTTGGGTTGTCTATATGATGTATATTGTATATATTGTACATATTTTTAGTGCTAGGATGGTTGGTTGGTTGTTTGCTGTCTTTTGGTTTTGACCTTTATTTTTAGGGTCTTCTGACATCTGGGGCAAGAAAAGACTGAGGATATGACGTCGGTCATGCGCATTTGTACCCTGACGTCCTGATGTCAGTCAAATGCGCCTTGACCGTTGTCAGCCTTATACTTTGATATTCGGGCCGACCGAGGGCAGCGGACTACCCAAGTGTAAGGACTGCAGCAATGTGGATCTTCGAACATCTACATTTATAGTAGGTACAAAATTGTACTTTTCTCAAGCTAAGTGCTAGTTTTCAGTGTTTAAATTTCAAAATTTAAGAGATTTTATTGGTTTTTTGTGTGAAAGTGTAGGTTTCCCCTTTGGTATATTTACTTTTTTAGAGTTTAATCTAAAAGTTATATCCCTCCCCTCGCTGTTAGCGTAGTGTGTGTGTGTTGGGCCTGTGAGTGTTTTTTGTGTTCTTTAGTTACTTTTTAGTTTTAGTAACTACTGTTATAGATTGGGATGGCAGAGCAACCCAAATCTATTTTTTCTAAATGCTCCGAGTGTGGCCATAAGCTTTCCCAGCTGATGGCCACACTCGGTGTGTTAGATGCCTGGGGTTGAACACCTCACATCTGGATGTTCCATTTGTGCAGGGTTCAACCCCAGGGCATTGAAGGAGCCGGAGGTCCAAGCTTGTTTGGCGGGCCTTTTACCGCCGGACTCGGCTCCGACCTCCGCTCCTTCGGGAGTAACCGTACCCGGTTATTCCTTCTAGCGCCCCTCCTCCTCCTGGGACCCAACCTCCCGTTTCTGGTTCGGAGGAGAGGGATGCTAAGAAAAGGACGGAGGAGAAGCACCATAAGCGGCGGGCGAGACCTCTGTTTTGGCCCTGCCAGCGCGGCTTCTCCCCGGCTCCGTTGTCGGCTCGGTCTCCTCCTTCTCGGCTCCGGTCTCCAGTGTGTTTTCACGGGACCTGAGGAGGAGGAGACCGATCTCCGTCGAGGCTATCGAGGAGGCACTCCAGGCCTACCTCGGTAGCCTCGTCGAGATCTACGTATAGCCTTTCGGATGCTGATCTGGACGGATGATGAGAAGGTTCATCCAGGCCCAGATGCAGATGGGAGTGCTCTTGCCTCCCCTCTGGGGAGCTCAACACCCTTTTCAAACAGATTGCTCCTTCTCCGACCCGCTACCGGGCTCGGAGCAGCTGGCCGAGCAGCCGGGCGGGGTGGGTCGGCGCTGATAGTACTGTGCCGGATCCGACCCTGCCCTCGAGTGCATCGGATCCGACCTCTCGGAGCCTGGATCCGAGCCTCGGATCCGGGGATCAGTGCTCCCGGCGCCGTCTGTGTCTAAGCGCACTGTCGCCGGATCCCAGCGCCGCGCCGGCTCCGATCCACTCTTCGGATCCGAGGGGAGCCGATTGTCGGATCCTTTGGTGGTCGGCTCCCCTTCGGCGTTTGATGTAGTGGAGAGGGCCCTGTTGAGGGTCTCCGGACCCCCGGCACTTGTTTCGGCTCCGTCCCGTGCTCCCTCTGCACTGGGCCAGGCTTCCACCATCCGGCCCTTGGGGCAGCCCACTTCTGTGCCCCAAGCTGCTCCAATGGAACAGGTTGCTGCTTGCGAGGAGTCCTCTGACAGCCCCCCAGAGGATGTTCCTCGCAAGCATACGTGCAAAAGGAGGCACATTAACTCCCGAGTCTCTCACGGAAGACACGGACTTGGAGGAAGGGGAAGGCTCCCCACGGTCACCCCCCGAGGATGTCTCATTTGGGGACATCATGGAAATGCTCCGTATAAGGGGGGGGTGGTCTTCCCCCAAGTCTTCCTTGGACGAGTCCGTGTTCTTGGAGGCATTTGAAGCGGGCCCGTCTACCTCTTGGGTGTCCCCTCCTGCCGACCCCCTGGTGGACCTCATTACCACCAGGGCGTGGAAGGAACCGGACACCGTGGAGCCAATCCCTAAGAGGCCCGATAGGATCCTCGGCCCACCGTCCGACCGTGCCCATTGGAGTAAGGGGCCTCCGGTAGATGCCATGTTGACGGCGGCGGCCACCAAGAGGGAACTTGCTCAGGAGAGTCCTCAGTCCATCCCCGAGCAAGGAGTCTCGGATGATGGACCGCTTGGGAAGCGGATGTTTAGTTCAGCGACCTTCTCGGTAAGGGCGCTGAACTACCTGGCACACGTCATTAGGATGCAGCGAGATCTCATTAAAGAATACGCTGCATCTCCCCCAGAGTCCATGGAGGAGGACAGGATGCTGCACTCCACCCGCATGGCCACTCTTAGATCAGTTACTAATACCTCTATGCGGCTACTCTCCCATGCTACGGAAGGCGCTGCTAGAGCCGCAGGGGCAGGCCTAGTCACTAGACGTCAGGCCTGGCTCCGTCACTGCGATTTTTCTGAGCCCTTCAAAGCGTCGCCTTTGATGGTTCTGCCCTCTTTGGCAAAACCGTTAGCAAACCTTGACCCAGAGCGAGAAGGACGGAAGGCGCTGTCTGCCGTCGGAATCCGCTTCTCTGCACCCCAGAGGCCCTACTCTAGGAACCAAAAGGGTCAGAAGAAGATGTGGTTCGAAGTCACAGCAATCCCAGCCTGCTCCGGACAACCAGTCCTTCCGTGGCAGAGGAGGACAGGGAGGACGCCGCCCTAGAGGCAGAGGGGCTCCCAGGAACTCGGGTCCAGAGAACCTTTCTCTGAGCGGCCCGCAGCAACCCTGAGGGTTGCCCGGCTGCTCCACTCTGGAGGCAGTCGGGGCGTTGGGCACCTAGCGGCATGGGAGTCCATAACATCAGACCGCTGGGTTCTCCAAATCATATCCAGAGGATACATCCCTTTCTTCACTTACCAAAGTTGAAGTCCCTCCCAGACGTTCCACCCGGTCAACGGGAGGCCGCTTTAGCAGAAATTGGCCATCTGCTAAAGAAAAGAGCCATCCAGCCCGTCCCCAGACCAGATCGGATCAGGGTTCTACTCCAGGTTCTTTTTAGTGCCAAAAAGACGGGGAACTAAGACCAATTCTAGACCTTTCTCTCTTGAATCTGGCAGTCCCCAAGGAAAAATTCGAATGGTCACTCTGCAATCTATTCTCCCCCTTCTGGGAGAAAATCACTGGATGTGCTCTATAGACCTCAAAGATGCGTACTACCACATCCTGATGGACAGGCTCAGGAGGTTCCTCCGTTTCGGCTGGGAGCCAGTCACTACCAGTTCGGGTCCTTCCCTTTGGTCTCACCACAGCCCCAGGGTGTTCACCAAAGTATTAGCAGTGGTAGCGGCCCAACTGAGGCTTCAGGGGGTGCAGGTCTTCCCCTACCTGGACGACTGGCTTCTTACCGCCCCAACAAGGCATCTACTGTTATTGGCGCGAGACTCCTTTCTCCATCTTGCTCCCTTTCTGGGCATTACAATAAATACAAAGAAATCCAACCTGGCCCCACACAGCTCTTAGATTTTATAGGGGCCAGGTTAGACACAAGGAGTTCTGAGCCTTCCTCACTGCGGATAGAGTTCAAAATCTGCAGCTCCAGGTGCGGGCCATTCTCCACTCAAGTTCTGTTCCGGCGGAGTTGGTCCTGAGGGCTCTAGGGTCCATGGCGTCTGCTATAGCACTTCTTCCTCTTGCCAGGCTCAATATGCATCCTCCAATGGACTCTCTTAGTACAATGGTCATACCTTGCTCTCCCTATGCATCATCCCATTGCGATCAGCAAGGCTTGCAAGCGGTCCCTCCTGTGGTGGCTTCACTCCCCAGATCTCCACGGAGGCCGCCCATTTTGTGCTTCTCCCCCTCTCGCCACGGTGACCACGGATGCCTCCCGCCTCGGGTGGGGGCATTTTATGGCCGGACCATCCAAGGCACGTGGAACGATACAGAGACCTTACTGCATATCAACGTTCTAGAGATGAGAGCAGTGCTCTTAGCGTTGCTAGCACTTCAGGACTTTCTTCCCTTGGGAACAATTGCGATTCAATCGGACAACATGTCTGTTGTCTGGTACATCAACAAGCAAGGGGGAACAAGGTCTTACCGTCGAGAAGCCATGAGAGTTTGGGAATGGGCAATCTCCACCAACCGCTTTCTAATAGCAACGCACATTCCGGGTCGGTCCAACATCCTGGCGGACAAGCTCAGTCGCACCATTCTGACCCCTTACGAGTGGTCTCTCAATTTTCAAATAGCGGAACGCATATTCGCACGGTGGGGAACTCCTTCATGCGATCTTTTTGCCTCTCCGTCAAACACCAAGTGCGACAGTTTTTTCGCTCTGATACCCCCTCCAGGAGGTTCTCCAAGAGACGCCCTGGTGCATGCTTGGCCACCCGGTCTTCTTTACGCTTATCCACCCTTGCCTCTGATGCTCCAAGTTCTTCAGAAAGCCTCTCGGGTGGGTTGCAGAATGATTCTCATTGCTCCGTTTTGGCCTCGACAGATCTGGTTCCCCTTTCTAAGGTCTCACTCGGTGAATCCTCCTTGGATTCTAGATCCCATTCCGGATCTGATATCCCACCCATCCTGCATACCTCCTCCGAACCTGGACAACCTGAAGCTGACCGCTTGGCTGCTCCAGTTCCACTCTTGATCAGGACTCCCGGTATTTCGTCACCTGTTAAGGCAATACTGGTGGCAGCTCATAAACCGTCCACTAGGAAAGTCTACCGCAGCAAGTGGAAGCGGTTTTCTTTGTGGGCGGCAAGGACTGAATCCCTTCACGGTTCCTCTCCCTTTAGTGCTTGACTTTCTAACGACTCTTTTTAACGATGGTGCCAGCAGTTCCTCAGTCAAAGTACAACTGGCGGCAATCTCTCATTATCACGTTGGCCATGACTCTAATCCACTTATGTCAGCCAAGTTGTGTAAAATTTTCCTTAAAGGTACTTTCCTTCTCAGGCCCCCTGTAAAACAAGCGGTTCCTTTTTGGGACCTCTCCTTGGTTCTCCAGGCCTTGACCGCCGACCCCCCCCCCCCCTTCGAACCAGCGGCTACGGTGGATCTCAAATTCTTGTCTTTCAAGACAGCCTTTTTAGTAGCCATTACATCGGCCAAGAGAGTTTCAGAGCTCCAAGCATTATCAGCTAAACCTCCTTACTTGGTATTTCATCCGGACCGTGTTTACCTCAGGAACAACCCGTCCTTTCTTCCTAAAGTAGCTTCTGAAGCAAACATTAATCAGTCCATTAACCTCCCTGTTTTCTTTCCTAAATATGAAAACAAAGGTGAATACAAGCTTCACTCCTTAGATGTTCACAGGCAACTTAGATTTTATCTAAACAGAACGGCTGGTCATAGGCAATCCGACCAGTTGTTTATTTCCTTTGCTAAATTTAATTTGGGCAAGCCAATTTCTAAAGTTTCTCTGTCTCGCTGGATTTCACAGTGCATCTTATTGGCTTATCAAGCTTCAGGAAGGCCTGCATTGGAGGGTGTACACGCCCATTCAACCCGGTCAGTATCTACCTCGGCAGCCTTTAAGGCTAGGATTCCTCTAGATGATATTTGTGCAGCAGCCACGTGGGCTTCATCTCATACTTTTATTTCCCACTATAAGTTGGATCTTGCATCTAGGGGTAGAGCATCATTTGGCTCAGGTGCTCGGAATATCCTTCCATGATGGCGCCCAAGATTCAGGTAGCTGGGGACTCTGTCCCACAGGTTGCAGACAAATGAATCTCCTACTTCAGATTTAGAAGTTATGTACTCACCATAACGTTTCATCTGTGTAGGTGTATTTAGTTGTCTGCAACCATCCCGCCCTCCTATCCCCCTGGCCTTTCAGTTTCCTGCATATTATGTGTTACCCTTTTCAGGGTGTTTTTGCTGTTGGCAAACTCGATCTGAGGTCATGAGGGTAGAGCAGGGCATTATGGGTGAGGGGAGGAGCTGAGAGCTTGGATCCATAGCTGGTAAACCATGCCGGTTCGGATCCGATATCGGATCCATAACCCACAGGTTGCAGACAAATGAATACACCTACTCAGATGGAACGTTATGGTGAGTACATAACTTCTAAATATATATATACACACACACACACACACACACACACAAATTTGGTAACCAGGGTAGAGCATTGATCCAGACGGAACTATGAGTGTCAGCCCAGACAACCGTAAATAACAGAAGCAAGTTAACAAGAAGTATTGTGAATACAAATAAAATGGGTTGTGAAGATAGCAGTGAATCATTAACGATAAATAAAGTACCCAGTATAAGGGGCAATAGGAAGGGATGGTTAGAGTAAGGAGAGAAGAGGAAGAAGAGCATGACATAGTGAAGGGCTAGAGCACAAAGTGTAAAAGATATGCAAATGTAAGGCAAGGGCACACGGAAACTAACTATATATAGTAAATACTATGTGGAGGAGATGTCTCATATTAGTGTAGGGAAATAATGAGAGGAAGACGAAGGTACTTGACTGTTGCAGGGGAGTATTAAAGATTAGGTGTGTCCAGAGGGAAATCATTTCCAAATTGATTCAGACTTGGTGTTCTTTAAGCTGAGCCATGGAATGAAGGGTGTTGGGTGACGTCTAAGATTAATAGGGAGGGATTGCCAATGTTTGGGTCCTAGGATGGAGACTGCATAGATAGTGCAATGAATTCTGGTTGAGGAGCTTGAAGAACTGGGACCCAAAAAGCAAGTTAGCACATTGTTGGACCTGTAGCCTATTGGCCTTATTAAGCGGGATACAGTGATGCTCATTTCTAGAGGACAGCGTAATAATTGCATATAGAGTTGTTTATAGTTTGAATGGTTGAGGTGTTTTTCTTGGATGATACTGCAGCCAGTGGAAGTCCATATTCAAGCTTTGCTAGTAGAATGCCTATGGCATTCCTGGTTGGTTTGGAGAGAAAGGTGGACATTTTGTGTGACCAAAATAGGAAGGAATTTATTTTCTTCTGTAAATTCAGTGTTCTAGGTGAAGGTGAAGATTCATAAGTATACACTAAGCTAATGACCACCAGGGCCTTGATAAGCCTAGCCACGCAACCCAACCCAGTTGTGTCCCCATGTAACATAGATGTCTGTTTAGATTGGGTATGTTCGGAGGTTGCTAAAGGTTTAGTGGAGGGGCTGTCAGGGAATATTTACTGTCTGCCTCTGTCTGAGACATAGGGGCCAGACCGAGGGTGAGTTTTCGATTTTCCATGGTTAGTGTTTTGTTTGAAAAGGGTTAATGATCGCCTCTGCTTCACATGGATGGGGAGGTTATTCTACAGCATGGAAATCCTTTGAGACACATCTGTCTCGCCAGCATGGTGATCTGCGTATTTCACTGTTGCAGTCATCACATTTGGGTTATCTGCCTGCAGGTAGCCCGCAGCCGGCCTGAATACCAGAGTCTTGGGATTTCTGCATTGGATGCTGTCACTTCTTCCATGACGTCAGGTCATTGTGGGTATAAAACATGCAGCCGACACCATTACATCAGTCTTTCTTGCCTTGCGGTGCCCGAAGCAGAAGCAGTTTGCAAGTGCCGTTCGGCCGACTCCTGAAATTTTCGTTTTTGAGTTTCAGGCCTGAAGTCTTCAAAAAGATAAGTACCCCATTTGGGGATTCTTTTTTCTTGCTCTAACCAATGTCAAAAAAATTAATAATTGATTTGCCTGTGGAAAGCAAATAACCTCATAGAGATGTTCATTCTTACTGCGTCACCTTCTAGGTCCAGACCACAATGTCCCTCGCTGTCAGTTTTGTGCCTTGTTTAACGCCCAAACTATTTGTCTTCTGGCTGTATTTGTAGCTAAATACTTTCATTTTCGATCTCCGTACTCTAAATGGCTTCGTTAAGCCGTCCGACTAACACTCTTCCAAAAAAACGTAAGGATAAAGACAGAGACAGACCGCATATGTCCAAGACTGCCAACACTTCCGTTAAGCTAGTCGCCAGTCCACCAGTACTCAGTGAGGCACTTTCGCAGCCCCTGATACCCACTTCTACAGATTCACAGGCCTCTGCTGAGACCCATTCAGAGTCCGGTATGCCGCAAGATGCTTCTTCAACTATGGAACCTGCGGATGTCTCTAACTTGGACGGGTCCAGAGCCGCTGTGCAGGCACCGGCTTCTGAGGGTATATTCAGGCCTACGGATTTTCGTATTAAACAGACAACTTTGTTTCAAGCTAAAAATACTGAATTCTCACTACACCTAGAAAACCGACAACCAAAGTGCTTTCTTAGGCCCACATGCCTCAAAAACAAATGCTTAGAATGGCCGAAGACCTTATTACCTTAATTAGGGGAGGCCAGCCTTCCCCCCTCTAAGAGACCTAGAACTGATTCTTCTCATCAGGAATCTGATATCTCTCTTCCTTCGGACTACCAGGAATTACCCTTTTCTACTTATGAGGAGTCTGATGCAGAGGATTCCATTCCCTCTGCTTACCCTCCAGAGGATTTTTCTTTTGGTGAAACCTTGCATACCCTTAGGGAACATTTCTGCTGGGAAAGCCAGGACTATTCTCAGTCCAAAAAGAGACTTAGGGAATTCTTAAACCTGCCTCAGCACAGGCCTCTAGCTATTCCTCCTGTTCTGGAGATTGTAGATGATGGTTTCCTGGAATCCAGCCTTAACCCAGACACTTTGCCTCCAGCTCCTAGGAAACCTGATGGGTACTATAGAGTACCTGACTCTCACAAATTCCTCTACAAGAATCCTTCTCCGGATCCAGAGACAATTTCCCAAGGACCTAAAAGCATTAAGGCTACTACTGCCAAGAATCCCACCCCTTCTGACAGGGATTCTAGGGCTTTAGACAGATGGGTTAAGAAGGTATATACCTCTGCTACTCTGGCCATTAGGGCTTTACATGGCCAGCTTCAAATGTTAAAGTATCAGCAACATATTATGGGACTACTTAAACAGAAAATTATATTGATTCCTAACTGTGCTGAACACAAAGATTTACAATAGTTAATGCATTCTGCTGATCAAGTTGGTAAACATACTTTGCAGTGTGATTTTGATGCTTTAGAAGCATCTTGCAGGGCTGCTGTCACTGGGTCTGTGTTTAGAAGGCATGCTTGGCTTAAGGAACAAAACTTGCCAGATCATGTTAAAGCTAAATTACTGGATGCACCCTTAAACCAAGACCGCCTTTTTGGCAACAAAGTAGAAGAAGTCCTCAAAAGAATGGAGGAAAAAGCTAAATCTATGCAAACCGTTAGATTTCTTTCAAGTACAACCACCTAGATTCAGTAGGCACTGGCCTTCAAAGAACTGGTCCTTTCCAATCCCTTCCAGACCTTCTCAGTCCAAACCCAGGAGCAGCAGACCACCAAGACTTCAGTCTCAAGCTATGCACAGATCTAAGCAGTGGGGGGCTCCCACTTCCAAAGCAGGGAGTAGTAAGCCACCCCCCCTATGGAAAAATTGCACAATGACTTATCCTTACCTCTTCCAAGCCTTGCTCAACTACTTGCACCTTTAAGGAGGAAAGCTCACCCTGCATGCAAAAAACTGGGAATTCATTACCCAAGACAAATGGGTTTTAAACATAGTTTCCCTAGGATACAGATTCCACTTACACTCTCTCCCACCCCCAAGTGGATGGCCAGACCTCACCCAAACCAGTGGGCGGAGGCCCAACAAAAAGTTCTCTCTCTCCTAAGCATCAAGGCTATTCAACCTGTCACAGCAGAACAAAGGGGACAAGGTTTCTATTTAAGACTGTTCCTGGTTCTGAGAGAATAAAACTCCTGGCGTCCTATCCTGGACCTGTTTATCCTCAACACCTTTCTGGTGGTTCCAAAATTCAAAATGCTAACTCTTCAACAGCTTCTTCCTATGTTAGCCAAGGATTCCTGGCTGGCAACCCTAGACTTAAAAGAAGCTTATCTGCACATCCCAATAAGAGAATCTTGCAGGAAATACCTACTGTTCAGGGCAGGCTCCATGCACTATCAGTCCTCTACACTTCCCTTTGGCTTATCTACTGCACCCAGGGTATTTGGGTATTCACAAAGTGCCTAGCTCCAGCCATTGCATTTTGCAGGCAGAAAAATATTCAGATTTACCCATATTTGGATGATAACTGATTCAAGCAGAGAGTTAGGACTAGCTATTACAGCACCTGGCATTTGTAAAGAGACTTCTAACTTCATTGGGATACACCATCAACAAGAAGAAATCACACCTATTACCCTGCCACCAGATTGTATTCCTGGTAGCAAGCTTGAACACAACTTCCCAGATGGCATTCCTCACTCCAGAGAAACAAATTTATTTGACAACCTACTGGCCACAAACACCCAGCTATCTGCAAGGAAAATCCTGCAAGCCCTGGGGTTCATGGCCTCCTGCATTCTGTTAATTCCATATGCAAGACTGCATATGAGTAAGCTTCAATGGTATCTAAAAAGTCAATGGTGTCAGCATTCTCAGGACTTGGAAATAATGATTCCTATCATCCCTTGCCTAAGGGCATAGTTCCTTTGGTGGGCAGAGGCCTGCACCCAAAACAAGGGACTCCCTTTCACTCTACCCCCTGTCGCCCAAACCCTAGCAGACTCATCAGACTATGCATGGGGGGCTCACATGGCAGGGCAGTGCATTCAGGGCAAATGGAGCCCAGTACAGATTCATAGGTTCATAGGTTGGTACTAGGCTATCAGCCCTAGGGCCTATACAAGCCTAGCCATAACAATTCCCTGGCTATTTCTTCCCACACTATTTACTTCCCTGGACCCCTGTCAAGCAGGGCAATTGACGTGACCCCTGGGGTGAATTTCCTTTCTCCCATCCAATCGTCAAGGTTCCTTTTGAAGAGGGCCAAAGAGGCACTCTGCTTGACATGTATGGGCAATCTATTCCAGAGTCTGGGGAGTCTCTGGGTCAGGAACCTATCCCTCCAGCTTGTTTTGTTTATTGTGATGACAAGGTTTAGATCCCTGGAGCGTGTGGCTCTGAGGGATTGGGATTTCTTTAAGTGTAACATGTCCAGCAGCTCTGGGTTTGACATGGCCTTGTATGTTAAGCAGAGATCACCTCTGAGTAGACTATATGCGACAGAGTATAGCTGGAGAAAAGTTTGGTATGTAACCTTACCTCATAGTTTTTTAAGGAAAGGTACAGGCCTTGGTAACATCTGAACTCATGACTCCTGGTTTACTAGACCAGTGCTCTAACCCCTGAGCTACAAGGCCTACATGCAGATGCACCTGCATATCAATCAAAAAGAAATGTTAGCGGTACAGAATGCTCTGACAGCCTTCAAAGACCTTTTTCTTCCAGGACAACTATTGGTAAAGACAGACAACACCACAGTTATGTGGTACATAAACAGGCAGGGGGGAACCCATTCCTACCCACTCTGCAGACTAACCATGGCTCTGTGGAACACAGCCTTGAGCAACCAAGTGAACCTACAAGCTCAATTCCTGCCAGGCAAACTCAATTCACTGGCAGATGACTTGAGCAGAAATCTCATGGACCCACACAAATGGAAACTGAAACCCAGTATATTCAAGCTCTTGAGGAACAAATGGAGGACTCCAGAGGTAGACCTGTTTTCCTCCCCTCTGAACCACCAATTGAAAAAGTACTGCACCAGAACTCCCCACTGTCAAGCTTGGAAAGTGGGTGCCCTGTCCTTTACCTGGAAAGGCCACTCAGTTTATGACTTCCCCCCTCTTCCTCTCCTCTCGAAGGTCTGAGCCCACCCCCACTGCTAAAACTCCTCTTTTAGAGTGGCCAAAAATAAAGACCCCCCCAGGAGCCAGCCGCCCCCCCCTGGGACTTAAACTTTGCATTGGAGAAACTTACCCCCCCCCTTTGAACCAGTTGAAATTTCTTTCTTAGAAAACAGCTTTTGGAGGGTTTTCCATCGGGAGGGTTCATTGTTTTCTAAGAAGGTATCTATCATCAGGTGGTATCTGGTGTGGCTCCATTCTTTAACCAGTCATTTCCCCTCCTCCTCAGAAGAAAGCAGGATATAATCCCCCCCTGGATGCACAGACAGCTTAGATCTGATCTGACAGGATTCAAACCATCTGACATCCTCACATCCGCTAGCTGCTGCTGCTCTGCTGCAGGGGGGGCAGAGGATTTCAAAGCAAAACCATTTCCAAATCATCAAAGAATTGGCTCCATTTCTGCTACAAGCACCAAACGCAACCCATTCCCTACAAAACCCACCACACAGACACCAAACACATATCACCAGGGCTGTATCTTTCTTTTACTGCTTCCCTCAGAGGAGTCCCTGGAAGCTGCAACGTGGAGGAGCTCTAAGCAGCTCACTCACCAATTACCACTTGCTGCCTCTTTTTCTAAATCCAGAGCTGGATTTGCCTCAGCAGTCTTACAGGACCTCATTGCTAGCCCTAATGCTCCTTAACTGCCTCCACCCTTCCTTAGCTTTGGGAATCAACCCAAATGTGATGACTGCAACAGTGAAACACAAAGAACATAGTACAGTTGTGTACACTTACCATGAATGTAGATGTTCAAGTGTATTCACTGTTGCAGTCCTAGTTAACCTCCCTCCAGCCCCCTGACTTCTCTTTACTTTTATCTATCTTTTTTGTTTGGCATAATTTATATCCTGTGTATTTGCTTTTTGCTGGGGGTGTTCCATACCATGTATTTGCTTCCTATTGTGGGGGCACCTGACATCTGGGGAAAGAAAAACTAATATAATGGCATCGGCTGCATAATTTATACCCCTGACGACCTGACGTCATGGAAGAAGTGACAGCATCCGATGCAGAAATCCCAAGACTCTGGTATTCAGGCCGGCTGAGGGCTACCTGTAAGGCAGATGACCAAATGTGATGACTGCAACAGTGAATACACTCTAACATCTATATTTATGGTAAGTGTACACAACTGTACTTTCTATTTATGTCACAAGCAAAGTTTAAATCATTGGATCTAGTGTATTTAGTGCTGTTCATTTTAGGGATGTGCAAAAAGTCCATCAGGGCCGGATCTGCGAATACCTTTACATGCCAGGCATAGATTGCCTGTCAGTAACCTGTAGCAGATTTGAGTATAGAGATTGTTCTTTAAGGTGATCTGTATAGGACAGTGTGTTATTAATACCCTGTTTTCTCTTGGTGAAGAACCTCTGTGGGCGTTCCCAACTGTTGCATATGTCTGGTGAAGTAAATGCCAAAGGGGTCATTGTACTCAATGATGGGTTTGTTAAGGGCCAAGTAAAGTGGTGCTTATAACTTCCTTGGACCTGGTTGGCCATACCCTTATAAGTTGGACGACAGAATGATTTTCTTAATACCTTGCCTGCATTTTGGTCAAAGGCCATATTACTGTCTACATATGTTCCCAGATCCTTATCTACCTTGTCAGCTCTTAATGGTGACTTATCAATGAAGTAATTAACCTTGGTGGACTTTTTTTTCCCAGAAGACAGTATTATGCACTTCTTGGCACTTTAATCAATGGCTTTAACACCAGTCATTTTTCTATGTAAGAGTTCTTGCAGGATGTTCATATCATTGGGGGGGTAATCTTTGATAGCTCCCAATTTGCAGTCATCTGCAGACTTGGTGAGCTAGAGGTCCTTGACCTCCAAACAGTGTGTGCCAAACAGAAGCCAGCACACTACTGAGCCCTGAGGTTCTCTGCTGGTGACAGCAGGTCTCATGGTGGAGGTGGTCTCAGCAGTCCTGATTTCTTGTGTCCAATCTATGAGCCAGCTGGAAATCCAGTGAGTTGTACAGGGATTTGAGTTGGTCAGTAATACCTGAGTAGGGTATTTTTATTGAAAACCTTAGCTAGATCTAGGGTAGGCGGTATGCACCGTTTACCCCTTATCCATTTCTTTGGTGACCCTCTCAAAGAAGTCTACCATGTTAAGTAGGCATGACCTTTCTTTGACAAAACCAAACCAGGATATGTCCAGTAGTTTGCCAATGTGTTTGTTGATCATTTCCCTGGCAATTCATTCTATGGCTTTGCATTTTAGACTAGTCGGACCAATAGGTCTGTAGTTTTCAGGGTTGGTTGATGGTCTACCCTTATGGTAAGGGATAACAGTTGCAGTTCTCCATTCACGTGGTACTTGGCCTGTTCTGAGGCTGTAGTTAAAAAATGACTCAAGTAGTCCTGAAAGGTCATGTCTGAACTTTTTAGTAGACACCCTGTTAATAGCGTGGTTATGTTAGTGCGGGGGGAGGGCACAATAGGGGGGAGTGGGGGGGGGGTAAAGTTGTACCTGAATTTGTCAGCCAGCAGATTTGCTACGTCACTGTGCTCGATGCAGGTGGTATCATTTACCACCAGTTCAGCACACTGCTGTGTTTTATCTTTAAGGTTTCAGACATAGCTGTAGAAGGCCTTGTGGCTGTTTGTAGCCTGAGAGGCTATCTTGACCTTGTACTTGGTCTTGTTACATTTAATTATTAATTAGCACTGTTTCCTGTTTAGTTTAATTAGTGAATTCTTGTTATTATGAGAGTTGCTTTTTCTGATTTTAGCCATGATTTCTTTTCCCTTTTGTTATATACCCTGTTAATGTTAGAATTTCACCAGTATGTTTTGTTTTCAGGGTTTGTTTTCTGATTCTGGTAGTTACAGCAGCTTATGTGCAGCCATTTATATGGTTGTACAGGGTTTCTGTGAATAATTCCATGCAGGTTGCTGTGGACTCTGGGTTCGGAGGGGTACTAAATTTCAACAAACTGCCTCTTAATAGGATGTAGTTTGCTTTAGAGTAGTTCCTAACTGTTACAGGTTTTGTTTGGTTTTCCAAGTTGATTTTTATTTCAAAGGAGACAGCTTTGTGATTCGGCTTCACCAGTGAGGAAGTGGCATCAGGGGAGGATCAAGTACAGTATGTTTGAACCTCTGGTAGGATGCTCTGTCTGGTCAAGGGTATTTATGCTAATAAAGTCCAGGGAACATTGTCCCTGGAAGCTGGAGACAATTTGTTTACCAGTCTATAGAAGGGTAGTCGAAGTCTCCCATGGTTAGAGGGTATTTGCCTCCAGCAGGTCTAGGTACAAGTTATGGGATTCGTGCGGAATAGATTGTGACCTGTAGCTTGCTAGGATATGGTAAGGGAGTTTATCTGTGGTGATTTGCATGTGGATGAACTCCAGGGCATCATCCTTTTTAACCAACCTAGAGTTATACTTGCTGCTAATGTAGATAGACACCTGCACCTTTAACCTCTCTCTGTGCTGCTGATGGTCTAAATGTGTAGAAGGCACTGAACCCTTGAACTGCAAAAGTACTTTCTTTAGCTTTAAACCATGTCTCAGCAACAGCACAGATTTCTATGTATTCTCTGGAGTGAGAGGAGTTTGTAGGGTGTGGAACTTCTTTTAAGGCTCCTAGCATTGACCAGTAACATCTTCAGATGTTTTTGGGCTTTATTTGCTAAGTTGGTAATTTTCTCAATTTGGCATTGCCTAAAAAAGGCTATAAGGGGTGGATAAAAGCTTTAGCCAGTATCCTGAAGCCTGGGGAGACAGGTGCAAATCATACTTGGCAAAGCAATGTGATCTGTTAACCATGTCCTCCAATGCTGCCAAATATTGAATCTCCCTGGAATGATACCAGAAACTAAGCCAATTGTTAGTCAGTTTTTTTATTCATACTGAAGAGTCATCCTTGGTGAAGGTAGAATGCTGCCCAGTGCAAAGCACATACCTGTCTGCGACATACATTCAGAGAGATTCATAGTATTTCTCTTCATATAGTCCACTGAGGTGTCTCTCCAGTCATTTACACCCACATGGACTATGACAGAATCATACTGGTACATAAATCTGAGTGCATGCATAACCTGGCAGATTCTAGCTCCAGATAAGCAACTAACCATTACCTTCTCCTTGTCCAGACCGGTGAGTTGGGATATCTATGTCTCATGCAGTCGAGTTCAGTATGACAAGATTCCTGGGTAAAGTGTTTGCTTGCCTTGTAGGCATCATTCTTGGGAGTCCATTAAGTGTAGGTGAATGTGTGGTGGTTGGTGTTGCTTTTTGTGTGTGCTTTAGAGATTGTTGAGGATGGGTGTTACCATTTATAAGCTTAGAATGTCTTTGAGGTTTTGGAAGATTGCTTATTAGTGTCTCACCATGCACCTGTGGTAGTGGTGCTGCGGTAGTGTTGTCGCCTCACAGCAAGACTTTGTCCCGTTCGATTCTCAGCTAGAGCGTCTTCTGTGTGGAAGCATGCGTGAATGGGCGTGCCTTCGTTGAAGGTTGTGCATCAGGGCTGGTAACTCGGCACGTAAAAATCCACTACCAAACATTAGCGGACTGGCGTTCCACTGTGATGACCCCTAACTGGGATAAGCCAAAAGACACAGCAGCAGCAGCTTATTAGTGTCTCAGCATAAGATGGTGGGTGTGTGTTCTTAACAGCCTTGTAAGCAAGATTTTTGCCTCCTAGAATAATGTGTACGCACATCTCACATACTACATTAGTTTCTTTAAGGATTAAAAGGTTGTCTGAAAACATGAGACCATGCTACATGTAACTGGCTATGGAGACAATTGGAAATTGTCTATCAATCTTGTCCTGTCCTGCATTAAGGTAGATTTTTATGTTTTAAGGAATGGATTATACAGAGGTGTACTGTGGCCTGTAGGGTTAGGAGCTAGAGTTAGTGCTAAGATGTATGGTATTACTGCTGTTAGACACACAAGCTAGCTGCTGTAAGCTTAACTCCATGCAGTGTCTCACTAAGTTACAGGTTACAGTCTTGTTACTAGTTGTATAGTTGAACTGTATTGTCCAAGCATTTTTGTCTTACAGGACACTGCCAGCCTTTGCTGCACAGTGAGCAGCTCCATTCAAATGCAAATGCACCTAATTTACAACAACGGCAAAGAAAAAGAAATCTTACTCCTGAGCCCTCTGGCCAGTAAATGACTACACCTTTAGCCTCTTCTGGAGTACTTCCCAACTTTGGTCCTCTTAATGTAAAAACACAGCAAAAGGGAACCCTCAAGTGCAATGCAACAATAAAACAACTTATTCTTTGGCTAGATCACTCTACAGGAAGGCAATTTAAATGAAAAGCATTTAGAAAGCAGCACATACAGAAGACAGCCAGTTTTCACCAAAATAATTTCAAATGCTCTTTAAATGCAGTAAAAAAAACAGTAGCAAGCAATTCACTAATGAAGTGCAAGTGCATTAAATCAAGTCTAATAACTTACTTTTGCCTGGATGTCACTGGATACAGTGTAACACTTCCTCAATCACAGGTGAGGATGCCAAGCTTTGCTGAGCTCTGGAATAAGCAGATTTCAAATGTAAGCTTTTGGAAGGAAGGGAATAAAACTCTGAATATTACAGTGTACACTAACTGAGTGGGGTGATATGAAACGAGGTTAACACAGGCTTTAAGAATTTAAGGGAGAAGGCCTTACCAGTTAGATCTTTCAGTGCCTGGTAGAATAAGTAGATGAGATAAGATGGGAGGGGCATCTAAAGCTTACTTTACAGTAGGAGTGGGCATTTCAGAAGCCACCAAGTTTAACATGCATTACAAATAGGTGAGTGAGGAAAAACTACAGGCCTACAGTTTTTTCAAACCTGGAAATTAAAGATGTAGCTAAACTGCAAAAACAAAATGGACACTGTAGAAGCCAGATTTAAATAAGTGCAGGCACACAAAAAGAAAAGAAAATTACCTCCCTTGCTTATTTTCAATTTTAAAACTGCAGCAGCGAGTCAGATAATTGCTTACTTGCAAAAGTAGCCCAAGCCTTATTGAAAGACTAGCCCAGGCTGCAGAGTTGTGTATTAAATACCAGTCAATGAAACAAAACAACCAATGACAAATCAGTGAAATCTGAAGCCCAAATGTTAGTTTTTTCCCTGGATCAGCAGTATATCAGTCTCATCTAGATATACACAATCTCACAGTTCCAAAACTTAAGGCCTACAAATTTTTCAAAACAAGAAATCAAAGCAGTAACTAAATAGCAAAAACAGAGCAGACACTGCATAAGGTAGAGCTAAATGGCTAAATAAATAAGTGCAAACACAAAGAAAGAAAATTACTTACCTTCTTATAGGTTCATAGGTGTGTACTAGGCCAACGGCCCTGGAGCCTTTACAAGACTAGCCCATAGAAGTGCCCTGGCATCATGCCACCGTTAGTTCCTGGTGCCTCTATCAAGTAGAGCCACTGGAGTGATCCCTGTGGGTGAACTTTCTATTTCCCATCCACTCATTCAAGATTTCTCTTGAAAAGGGCCAGTGAGATGCTCTGCTTGACATGTATGGGAAGTCAATTCCAGAGCATGGGCAGTGTGGGTTATGAACCTGTCCCTCCAGCATGTTCTGTTGATTGTGGTAATGAGGTTGAGGTCCCTGGAGCATGTGGTGCAGAGGGTTCGGTATTTCTTTAGGTGTAACATTTCTAACAGGGTTGGGTCAGACATGGCTTTGTAAGCCAAGCAGAGATCGCCTCTTAAACGATATGAGACAGAGAAAAGCTGGAGTTTTTTGAGTCTGTCCATGTCGGGCATGTGTTTAAGTCCTGGGATCCTCTTCGTGAGGTACTTTTGTGGCCTTTCCAGCTGTTGCAGGTGTTTGGTGAGGTACATGCCAAATGGGGCATTATACGCAATGACTGGTCTAATGAGGGAAGAGTATTGAGAGATAATGACCTCTTTTCTTCATGGATGCAAAATCCTTAGTAATGAGATGTACCACATAGATGGACTTTCTGACCACAGTGGCAGTGTTGTGGTCGAAGGAGAGGTTGCTGTCAACCTGTGTCCCCAGATCTCCTATAACACCTTCTGTGTTCAGTGGACTGCCATCAATGTGGTAAATTAGTGGGAACTGAGTTTTTCTCAAAGGGAATGACTATGCATTTTTTGGCATTAAGCTTAAGACCATGGTTTCGACACCAGTCGTTGGTCTTAGTGAGGCCTTTCTATAGGATATCTACATCACTTGGGGAATTAATGGCTCCCAGCTTGTAATCGTCGGCGAACTTGGTCAGCCAGAGTCCCTCTGTGTTGGCCTGGACTTCTGAAAAGTAGATGCCAAACAGGAGAAGACCCAGAACCAATCCCTGTGGAATTCCACTTGTGACTGGTCGGCAGTCTGACTTTGAGTCTGTTACTTTCACACTGTGGATTCTACTTGTGAGCCAGTTTGCAACCCACCTAGTGATATAGGGGTTGATGCCTAGTTTGTTGAGTCTATCAATAATTCCTGAGTGTGGAATGGTATCAAAGGCCTTGGCCAGATCATTGTAGGCTGTATGAACTGCCTTGCCCTCATCCACATCTCTGGTGACTGACTCCGTCGTCAACCAAGTTGAGCAGGCATGATCTACCCTTCACAAAACCAAATTGCATGGTATCCAGAGTTTGGAGATTTCCTATATCCTTGTTAATTAGATCCATGATGATGTGCTGTATAGCCTTACATATCATATTCATCAGGCTAATGGTGTGATAATTCCCAGGGTCTGTAGTCGCTTCCCCTTTATGGAGAGGGATAACTGTAGCAGTGCGCCATTCTGTAGGGACAAAGCCTGAGGTGAGGCTGTGATTGAACAGGGCACACACGTGTGGTGCCAGTTCACTTTGTAGTTCATGTAGAACACAGCCAGGGATATTGTCAGATCCCATGGAAGCTGTATTTTTGGCCTTGGACAATGCAGCTTTAATCTTTGCTGCAGTAATGCTGGGTGCCTGGCATTCTTCCGGAATTGTGATTGGTCCTTTAAGGAGTGAGAGGTGAAAGTTGGCATGGAATCTGTCAGTCAGTATGTTGGCAATATCTGTTGGCTCAGTATAGGAGGTACCATTGTGCAGTAACTCAGAGTAAATCTGGGTATTGCCATGGAGATTCTTGATGTAACTGTAGAAGGCTTTGTGGTTGTTTTTAGTGTCTGCCGCAATTCTGCGTTCATAGCTAGCTTTAGAGGTTTTGATGAGGGATCTCGACTTTTTGTTGAGGCTGATAAGGGAGTTTTTCCAGTCTTGGGACTTCACCTTTTTTTGCAACAGTTTCTTGCTTTTTTGTAGAGTTTGTTAATGGCAGACCACCACCAGATTGGCTTCCTTTTTATGGAGGAGATCATCTTGGTTCTGTTGGATATGACTAGTTCCATGCTTTTATGTATGTGTTTGTACATTGCATTGTTGTATGATTCGGCGGTCATGCACCTATTGTCCATTTGCATGGGTGCCATGAAGTTAGCCACATCTGATTTTAGGAGCCCAAAGTCAGCGTTGGAGAAGTTTTTCATGGTGGTTGCCTTTCCTGGTGGTGTGGGTGAGATGTGGATTTCCATGGTAATTATTTTGTGGTCGGATTTAACCAGGGAGGAATTGACTATTGGTGTTGAGCAGTGGTTGCCCATGTTAGTAGTAACCAGGTCAGGGATGTTGCTTCCTCTGATGGGGGTAAGAATGAGCTGGTCTAGTGCATTGGAATTCATGAATTCCAGGAAGTGCTGAGCAAGTGTATTGGTGCATGAGTAGTTTTCCTTGTTGATGGAGGGGTAGTTGAAGTCACCCAGTATAAGAGTGTTGGTTTGGACCCTAATAGTTTCCAGGGTGCTTAGGAATGTGGAGTGAGTGTCTTGGGACATGGTTGGGGACCTATAGCAGGCTATGACCTGAATCGCTGTCTTACCCACTGTTGTACCTGAAGTATCTCCGATGTGTTATGCTGGGCTAATAGTCTGGAGGTGTGCATATCCTTTATGAATATGGAGACGCCACTGCCTTTGGAGCTTTGGTCCATGTTCTGTAGCCAAAAGGTGTGGAATGAGTTTATAGCCTGGTAGCGCAGGGGTGCTTTCTGCTGTTCAAACCAAGTCTCTGTTAGAGCACAAATGTCGATGTTCTCCATTTTGAGGAGTGCTTTGAATGAGTGCATCTTGAGATTTAGACTTCTAATGTTGAGCAGCATGAGCCTCAGACTGCATTTATTTATAGCTGTTACGGTGGTAATTTGGTTAAAAAGGCACTATAGGGGTGGCAAGAGCCTTTGCCAGTGTCCAGAACCTTGGGGTGACAGATGCAGGCCATCTGGCAAAGCATCGAGGTCTGTCAATCATGTCATCCCAAGTAAGGCAGGTAATGGATCTCCTTAGAATGACACCAGAAACTCCAACAAGGAGCATGACAGAGATGACTTGATCAATATGGTTGTTAAGATAGTCATGGATAAGAAGTGACTGAGTTATTCTGTTTAGGTGAGATACCAAACAGCTTTGTTTTAGTTTTAAAAGTCTTCATAATTAGCTTTTTATTATTAAGCCATTTGATGAGAGAACGGAAGTTGTCTGGTAGTTGCTGTATGGCAGAGTAGGTCAGGTTTTAGTGGAATACAACCATGTCATTAACCTAAAGTAAGAGTGAGAGAGGTCAAGTGGTAGTTTTTTTTAATGAAAATGGAGAACTGAAGGGGGGCCAGAATGGTGCCTTGATGGACTTTTTTAAGGGTAGGGATGGAAGCAAAGAGGTGTTTTGAAACCACACAGAAAAGTAGTAATTGGAAAAAAAAATTTAAACCAGGGAGTTGTATCAGGGTTTATTCCGATTTCAGTTAGAATTTGACAGTCTGTTTTGTGGATGAAGTGATTGAGGTGTTTGTGCTCTGGTTTCTTGTATTTTATGGCTAAGATTATTTAACTGCATTGCATAGGCTGCTCTTTTTTATTCATTTTTCTTATTTTGCGTGATGTGTAGCAGTTGGCCCTTCCTTTACTTGACCTGCCCTTTCATTCCCGATAGAAAATGGACGATTTTGATAGAACATCTCCCAGATGGCCGTCAGGACTTTCCCTAGCTGTCACCCTTTACACTTTTAGCAGCTGGCATGCATCCTCACAGTGCTGCCCTAGTGTCATGTACATGCTTCCATGCATATGCTGATTTTGGCTGCTACGTATTCAAGTTGCTTGGCAAAACCTGCAGTTCAGGTCCTGTACAGTGACTTTTTTCATGTGAGTTACCTTAACATATCAATGTGGATCATACCACCTCTATCCCCAAAGAATGGGGAAGCAGGTAATGACCTGGTTTACTGTCCTTTCCCTAGTCCGCTGCTGTAGTTATAGTAATGGCTTCACACCAAATTGCAGTGGAGCCAAGTTCACGCCAGTAGCTCTGAGGAAGTATGGCAAGGAACTCTAATGCCTACAGAATGACAGTTCTGCATCCTATAATTAGCTGTCTTTATACCACAAATTATTGAATTATTGCTATTTGAGGGGATATTTTGCTTGTTTCTTGGAGGGGATAGTATTTTGCTGGTTCAAGTTTGTACAGTCAAATATTAAGTAGTCCAGTCAGTTGGAATAACTGCCAGTATGTATTACTGATCAAGAATTCATGAGTAAGAATTAAGAATGTGAGGGAGATCTGCATTTCTTGCACTAACTGAAACAGGCTAGGTTTGCCGGATAGTCGCTATGGTGTTTTAGAAACAAGGTCAGTTTGGTTTAGGAGACTAGCCAAGGTATGAAATCAAGAAAAGTCTTGCAGTTGTCAGCACTTAAATCCCTTGGTAGACTTCGATTGTTTAAAGGAATTAATGGTATACCATCTTTCCTCAGATATTTTCCAGAGCTGTAATTTAATGTACCACGCCAAGTATTTAGTTCTGTCTTGCATAACATGCCTTCACATCTTAAGAGATGCATGTGAGTAGCGTTTACCCCTTCTGCTCACCATTTAGTTTTTCATAGTTTTTGTTGTATAAAGAAGAAGAAGGTGGATAATGGCTGTTCTTTGCTTCTTCGGATATACTGTGATAACATATTATCTTTGCAACATGTAATGTATCACAACTTAGTCTGACATTATAATAGGTTGTTTGGACTTGAGAAAAGGAGACGGGGATAATGCAGCTCCATTTTACTTTGTAATCTAATCCAGTAAAGCCCTACATAGAATAGGTAGCATTTTTTAATTTATTTTTACTTTTGTTGACCAGGTTGGCATTAATAAACATGGCCTGCTCCCAGGGGAGGCACAAAGTTAGTATTCATACTGATTAGGGGAAATTTGGTCTGGACACCAGACATAGGGCAAAGATTGGTTGGGGGGATTTTTCTGAGACGAGAAGTGTCATTATTGAGCATAGTGGGATAGTCTATTTGGGAACATAAAATAAATTTTGACATTGTGAAAGATAATTCAGACTTTTATTCAAAGTAGCATATTTAATAGTGCAGGAATGGGCAAGCTGGCATATTCTGTGTGTACATTTTATTCTAATAAAGGAACATACGTTTTGGCGTTTTTTTTCCAAGGAGTTAAGGTTAAATGCAGTAAAAAAAAAAAAAAAAAAAAGTTTACAGTGCAAAAGAAAAATGTGGTTTAAGGTTCATCAACTCAATGGTGTATGTGATATCATTGTATATGATTTTTATGTATCGTATGTGTTGAAAAAAGACATTATTATAAAGATGTTAAACGAAATATGATAGCTCTGGTTAACTATAAAGTTAAATGAAAGAAAGTGCTGATGGATGATTTGGTAGAGTAACAAAATATTTTGAAAACTAATGTAGAATGTACAGCTGAAGGCAGAAAAAATAAATTAAGATCATTATTATGCTGTGGCATGACAACAATTAGATGAGGAGACAACAAAGCACATTTTAAGATGACAGATGAGGTATAAAAATGTTTGGAATAGGACTGTGATATGAAGGCTGTCATATAACAAGTTACTTGAAAACAACAGATGAGGTGCAGAAGCAAGAGGAAAGGCCATGTAATGGGCATTTTGGAGCAAAAGAAAGAACAGAACATACGTTTTAAAATGCACAAGACTGAAGGGCTATGGGAAAACAAGGTTGTGATGGTATTTAAAGAAGATTCTTAATGGAACAAGCATGGATGTGTGATATATTATGGTGTATATCAGACAAATGAAGAAGAAATTGTTTTACAAGTATGTTTTTTGCTGAAAGGTGTGATGAAGTGCTGTATAGCATGTATTGGAATCTGAATGTTGTGATTAAAAATAAATTCTGTTTATGACAAAAAGCAGGAGGGATGAATACGGAGGTACAAAAGGAAAAAGTAATATGTATACCATGTATTATAAGATTTAGATAGTATGGAATAAAATAAACCAATAAAGAATCCCTACACTTCAGTGAATCTGAAGAAACTGCAGAAAGTCCTAGATGAAATTGTGGGTAGGTATATGGATAATGAGAGGTGTGGATAAAGCAATGCATTGCATGTAGGAGGATGTCAAGCAGAAAATAGCAAGAAAAGTGATTGAAAGGGGTTTACTGAGCTTGAACTTGGGTAATTAGATTCAAGCAGTCATGTGTTTATCTATTTGGTATTGTGTCCCAGATGACAGCCAAAATAATGACATCTCCCTGTTTTCTTAGTACAGCAGTGTAACGGAGTATTGGCAATGACCTTGTTCTCCCTTCTTTAGTAGGTAGAATGGCTTTCCATGCATTTTTTGTGTACCTAGACACATTTTTGAGAATGTGCCAAAAAGCACATAATTTGCAAGCATGCAGGCATGGGCTGTTCTGGTACAAGCCAAGAAAGTCGCCAGTATTTGGGTCTACAGCTGATTTCCAGCTTGGGGGGCAGCTACTGCTTTAGATTCTGTAGTCCTATCAGATCTGCCAGCAGAGGTGTCAGGGTAGCTTGAAGCTTTATGAAAGCCCTTCTTTCTTCAGATCTGTTTTTTTAAGTAGAAGAGGTTTTGTGGATGGAGGGATGTCCTGTAGTGTCCTAATCATGCACTTAATAGGTGTTTCTGGTTTATTTCAGGCACAGTTTATGATTTGGGTCATGACCTTGTGGAGAAGGACAACTGTGGCTAACTGTCAGCTAGTCAGGAGTTCTTGAAAGGGTTGTAGTATTTCTTCTTAGAAAATACCCCTTTTTAAGTAGAAAACTCATTAAATTTACCTCTTGTTTTTACACATTTACTTGTACATCATTCCTATTCGTAAGCAATATTTTTCTCATTACAACAGCACAGAATATCTCCAGGGCTTATTAAACTATCCATTCAGATATTCCATTCTATTTCCAACCATTTATATAACATCATACTGTGTACAGTAGTACTTGTCTTGATGCGGTGGTGGTGGTATCCCTACCAGCTATATAATGGCATGCTTCAGTCTTTCAGTCTTAGTCTTCTTGATGCCAATGAAGGATTTTTATTTTCTGAGAGACCTTTTGTTTTAATTACTTTTAGTGTGTGTGTGTGTGTGTGTGTGTGTGTGTGTGTGTGTGTGTGTGTGTGTGTGTGTTTGTGTGTGTGTATATATATATATATATATATATATATCTATATATATATAAACATTTAGTTAATAGAAAATGTATCTTGCAGTCACAAGCTCTCAGGCTAATTGATTTTTAAGTTTGTCTTAGAAGTCCTGTTTCAGTGTTTTGATGACTTCTGACTGTGCTTTTTCATTAATTGTAAAAAAACTTGCACTGTTCTGATTCTTCTGATGACAACTGAATTTATTTCAATTTTTGGGAATGTTGATGACTGGATTTTTTTTTGATTATTGTACTGTAACATCTTAAATTGTACAGTTATGAGTGCTATTTTACTGTGCTGAATGCTACTGATGTCAGTTAAATATACTGTATTATTGCTTGTACTCTACATTTTTGATTTACTTATTGCGGGCTATAAAGGATCCATGTGGCAGTTAATTTACCCAGTTAACAAATGCTTAAATAAATAAACTAACATTTCAGTATTCCTGTTAGACAGAAGCTTAATAATTTGTACTTCAATATCTGTACCTTGCAGCTTAATAGCATTGCTTATTCCTTAAATTCCTCTTTGTCACCGTCCAATTTTTTTTGTGGCATAAGGCATTATCTTACCATTCTCAATGCTTCATTCCTGTTTTACTCTGATAACTTCATTCAAGCAGGCAGGCTTTGCCCGTTGTTTATGTATTTACAGTTTGCTGACCTGGTTAATTCCAGTAGGCCAATGACCACTTTTCAGGGGAGGGCCAGTCTGGTACTCACACTGACCAGATAGAATTTGACCAGGGCAGACTTTCCCTGCTATTTTCAGTAAGTGCAGCAGAATCTTTACGTCCACCTGAGCTACCACCAACATAGGCAGATGGGGCTTAGGTCTAACATCTCATCCAAAGCACCCCTTTCCCCCTGCACTGCACTGTCAGTATTGGAAGATTAATCCAACCTTCTGGTGTGGGAGTAAAACCCACAACCTTCTGAACCAAAACTGTGTGTGCTTCCTGTTGAGCAACTGAGACTGCTGTATTATCCAGTTCCAGTGTTGTGGAGAGGTAAAGGCCTGACTACAGTTCATTTGACCCGAGTTAGACTAGCAGCTCAGGTACTTGATGACACTGGCAGGGTGGATGGGTGAGCCCATCTTAAAATAAGAGTGGTGGTGCTGCTCACACACACTGCCATCGTTCAGAGAGGGAACAATGATGTAGGGAGTGGCTTGCAGGTAGGCATTAGGCACATCAAGCCATTGATGGGTGATAACCCTCACACTGAGTGTGCATCACACATTTGCAAGAGGAGGGGATTGTGGATCACTACATTAATCCAGTTCTCATCTCCCACCCGTGGAGTTGAGGTTAGGCTAGCCTAATGCTCTCACAACAGGAGTGCCAGAAAGAACATAAGTCACTGTTGGGGCTACCTGTATAGTGCCATCCCCCCAAGACAGCTCTTATTATCTGATTAAGGAGAGGTTTGATGGTCAATAGGCAGAAATGTCCTAAGTAGAGAAAAATGCTTTTACTTCTGTGACATGACCTCCTAAAACACTCCTCTTTTTAATTTTGCCAAGTTTTTTTTTGGTTTCTAATGCTATGATGGGAATGGACCCCATTCCTAAGACTATTAAAGTTCACAAAATTAGTATTGTTTCTATCTTTGGTGATGGCCAGAAGTGCTCTTCTTAGCACCCACAATGTGCCCGATAATTACTCTTCCTGCAACTCATAAGGAGTTGCGTGCATCAGTAACACAAGTGCAGTTGTAGTCACACTCCTTCTTTGTAATTACTCTTCTTTCCCAGCATTTTACTGTATGTTCTTCATCCAGTATTCCGTCTAGTAGTATTGTTTAAAGTTCAGTTAGTGTTGATTCCACCCTTACATACATCATTGCTGATGCTCTGTTTGCATTCCAGCCTGATGTTCTTCATCTCACATTGCTGCAGTCCTTACACTTGGGTAGTCCGCTGTCCTCGGTCGGCCCGAATATCAAAGTATTAGGCTGACGTCGGTCAAGGCGCTTAAGACTGACATCAGGACGTCAGGGTATAAATGCGCATGACCGACGTCATATCCTCAGTCTTTTTTGCCGCATGGTCCGATGCAGAAGCAGCGTTGCAAGTGCCGTTCGGCGTTCTGAAATTTTTCGAATTCGGAGTTTCAGACCGAGTCAAAGTTGGCTAAGTACCCCATTGGGGAATATTTAAGTTTTTTCTTGCCTCAGTGGTTTACCGGATGTCAGAAAAAGTGAATAACTGTATTTCTTGTGGGAAGCAGATACCGCATAGAGATTATCATACTTTGTGTATTCCTTGTTTGGGGCCTGAGCACGACGTTGTAGGGTGTCGCTTTTGTGCTAGGTTCAATAAGCGCACTATTAAGCGAAGGCTAGATTGTGCCAGGTTAGTCTTTGGGAAGCGGTGCAATTATAAGATGCCGTCGGACGCTCCGACGCCCGCTTCTTCAAGAAGCGCAAAGACAAGGCAGCTAAACCCAGACAAGAAGAGTCGTCCGTGCGGACGCCCGGTTCTTAGAGCGTCAGTGGAACCGGTGGTTCCGCGGAGGCTTCTCTGGAGTCTCAGGGGGAGACTTTGTTATTGCAGGATGTGGCCTCCCAGGAGGCAGGTCAGGCTGAAGGGGCTTCTCAGGTTACTGTACTCCCCTCCCTTCCTAGGGTGGTTAGGCCCTCTCCTTCTGTTTCTAAGGCTTCTCCCAGAGGCAGGCCAGGTTTAGCTTCTGTTGGTGTTACTCCTAGTTCTTCTGGTTCTGTGCCCAAGAAGCACATGCTTAAAATGGCAGAAGATTTAATTACTTTGATTAGAGGTTCTTTGCCCCCTCCAGATAAGAGGCCTAGGGTGGAACCAGAGTTGGGGAGTTTTGAGCAGCCTTCAGATGTTTCAGAGTCTTCGCTGAAGACTTGCAGGAGTATTCTCCTTATTCTGATTCTGATGCAGATGATTCAACCCTTCTGCTTCTCCTCCAGAGGATTTTTCTTTTCAGAGACTCTTCATTCCATGAGGGAACATTTTAAGTGGGAAGGTCAGGACTTCTCTGATTCAGGAAAAAGGCTTAGGAGTTTTGCTTTACCCCAGCATAGGCCTTTGGCTATACCTCCTGTTCTGGATGTTGTGGAAGATGTGTTTGCGGAGGCTTCACTTAATCCTGATTCTTTGCCTCCTGCTCCTGTTAAACCGGATAGGTATTATAGGGTGCCTGAGGCTCATAAATATCTTTATAAGAGTCCTAGGGCGGACCCAGAAACTGTTAGTCAGGGACCTAAGGGTGTCAAGGCCTCTGTTGTAAAAAATCCGGTTCCTCCAGATAAAGAGGCCAGAGCTTTGGATAGATGGGGAAAGAAAGTCTATACTTCTTCCACCTTGGCTATGAGAGCTTTGAATTGCCAGTTTCACATGTTGAAATATCAGAACTACCTACTTTCTCAACTGAAGTCTAAGGTAGATGCTCTGGTGGAAGGCATTGAGTGTAAGGAATTACAAGATTTAGTACATGTCTCTGAACAGGTGGGTAAGCATTCTTTACAATGTGGTTTTGATGCTGTACAGGCCTCGTCTAGGGTGGCTGCCACTGGGTCAGTTCTTCGCAGGCACGCCTGGTTGAGGGATCAGAATTTATCTGAACATGTTAAGACAAGGATTTTGGATGCTCCTTTACAGTCGGATGTGTTGTTTGGTTCACCGGTTGAGTCAGTCTTGAAGAAAATGGAAGACAAGGCTAAGTCTATGCAGACTGTTAAAGATTTTTTGCAAGTCCAGCCTCCGAAGTTTAGTAGGAATTGGCCTGCTAAGGGGTGGACATACCCTTCTTATGAGTCACAGTCTAGGGGTAGATCTAGACGTGGTAGGGGCAGAGCTCAGAGCTCCTTCAGGCCTAGAACAGGGAGTTCTCCTGCACAATCTTCAGGTGAGGGCAGGGGCCAGTCCTTTCGTAAACAGGCCCAATGACCTACCTTTTCAGCTGCCAGATCCTTCTTGTCTGGCAGCACCTTTGGGAGGAAGGTTGGCACTCTTCAGAGGACATTGTGAACACTAAATTTGATTTTGCTAATGGTAAAACTTCGAAAAAAGCTACTGGTTCTTACAAACAAACTCTGGATGACTTACACTTTTATCTTAAAAAGTATAAAATGCTGGAGTTGGACAATGCTTATCTCAAACATTGTATTGGATTAAAAATTGTGCCGAAGGGGTTAAGGGTTACAAAATTTCCAAACAATGTTTATGAAGGTACTGACTTTTATAAAAACTTAATTCAGATATTTGATGATTGTGGCTTCTCTATTATGCGTGCTATAATTGTAAACAACGAACATGAAATGGAGAAACTATATAACCTTATAGACGAGATTAACAAGGCTATAGTTAATGATTTGATGTTTTCTATTTCTGAACAGAGAGGTCACTATAAAGATTTATTAAAAGATGTGGAAAGGCATTGTATTGATGTTCAAAATAGAAAACTTTCCAAAATAGACAGAGATATACAGTACAAAACACACACCCATTACCCCAAACCTAGGTTTTGGGGTAAACAGATGGTAAATAATTGTGATAGAGGCAATGGAGGTACAATAATGAAGAAGTTGACACCCATAGTGAAAATCTTGTGGACAATGAATTTCCTCCATTACGTAGGTCAGAGAGACTGATGTATAAAAACCCTGTAAACTACAATCCAAAAAACTACAGGGGGAAGGGGGGTTACCCCTCCTGCAGGGACAATCACATGGATGTTTAAAACAAATCACAAGTGAAGGTAACAAATTTACTTTAGATAATTTTAACATTTTCAATTATTCACATATTACACTCAGCAAAGTGCACTTTGACTTATTTTCAAAGGGCTTTGGTTTTATTCCACAAAGTAAAACAAACATTTTTAGACTGCTTGTTGATGTCAAAATGTTTATTAGGAAGAAAAACCTGGAAATATTCTTTAAGGGAAAACAATTCCCTCCGACCATTATTAATGAACCTGTCATAAAAGTAACTTTAACCTCCCTACACCCCCAATTAAAGAATTTGAATTATCATTAGAAAGAGAACTGAGAAAAGGTTTGAGAAAGAATTATATAAGTCCTAATCTTACAAAATGTGAAAATGACATTTTAGTGGCCCTAAGCAATGATACAGGGTTCGTGTCATTGAAACCGGACAAGGGAGGGGTGTGGTTTTCATGGATAGAATCATGTATGAAGGAAAGATGTTGAATTTATTGAGCGATGTGGAAAAGTACAGTGCTATTTCCATAAATGAAATTAATGTGAAGTACAAAAGAATAAATGTTCTCCTAAATGACTTATTAGTTGAAGGTTCAATTGATTTAAAAACTTATAAGTATTTGTATGTGGAAAAGCCCAGGATTCCAACTGTTTTGGAATCCGAAGGTGCATAAAAATCATACAGACCCTCCCCTTAGACTTATTGTTGCTGCTGATGGATCTGTTCACGGCGCAATTGCCAAGTATATAGACTTTAAAATCAAGCATATAGTTGATGAATACGAAAACATTTTAAAAGATTCTTGGCATTTTCTTAGTAAAATAAAACCAAACTTGTATGATGAGACCACTGGCTTTGCACACTAGATGTTACAGACTTATTCACCAGTATACCCCGACACGGTTTGGCCTGGTTTGAAGAAATGTTATTACCACTCAAAGGAATTTCTCATAATGAATTCAGAACTATTTTAGTTCTAATGGAGATAATATTGAAAAATAACTTCTTATTCTTTGAGGGTGAATACTACAGGCAAACCAAGGGGTGTGATGGGAGCACATTGTGCACCTACATCGCCAACATTATAATGGCATATTGGGAGAAAAAATATGTTTGACATCTATTTTAAAAAACAAGTGGGCATTATATGTAAGATTCTTGGACGACTTATGTTTCTTGTGGAAGGGTACCTCTGATGAGTTTGGCGTGTTTGTTGAGTATTTAAACAGCACTACTAATTTTTTAAAATTTACCAAGTTTTTTACTACTACCAAGATAAATTATTTAGATGTTTATTTGGAGAAAAATGGTCAATGTTTTGTGTCAAGTGTGTATAGGAAGAAAACCTTTTCAAACACATACTTACACTTTTCAAGTTCTTACCCATTTTTCAGAAAAAGTGTTTTGAAGGGACAAATGGTGAGAATTTGTAGAATGACTTCAGATGAAATTTTATTTATCAATGAATGTGAAAACTTGAAGTCTATGTTTTTGGATAGAGGTTATCCTAGAGAATTGATTGACCAGACATTGCAGGAGGTAATTGAAGGAAGAAAGGGCAGATTTGCACCTATACTAGGCCAAGACTATAATGCAATTTCTGTTACAACTATAAATAACACCATTGCTAAGGAGAGATATGATTCGAGTCTAACTCTAACCTATGACGGACAGGCCAGTAGGGTTAGAAAAATTATAGAAAGGGAATGGGAAAATTTTGCAAAAGTATCTGACTTGGGACATATATTTGACAAAGAAATAAAGTATACTTACAAAAGAGGTATGAACATAAAAGGAATCTTAGAAAATGTTAATCATACAAGGAGAAGTGAAGAAAACAAAAAGAAAAAACATGGTGTTTTTAAATGTAGACTTGGTTACTGCAACAATTTAAAAGTTGGTGATACATACTATTTGGCAGCCAACAGGACACTTATTTTAGACTCCTTTGTTAACTGTAACACTAAGGGCATTATTTATATTGCATTATGTGGTCAATGTGAAGCTTTTATGTTGGTAAGGCGAAAGAAAATGAAACAAAGAATTTATGAGCACCTGTACGACATCAGGACCAAGCGAGACACTAATTCTCTATACAAGCATACTTTGGTCTGTGATGGTGCTTATTTTAACTTTTTTGTTTTAGAAGTTGTACCACTTGACCCTCGGGGAGGCAGTTGGGAAAGCGTTAGTTGCGTGCAGGAACTCTACTGGCAAATAGTGCTAGGAGTCAAATAAATTCCCGGGTATCAATGACATGATTACCTTGGCTCCGATATTAAAAATGAGATCAGCGAAACTTTAAAGAATAAACATTTACTAGTGTCCATTTGTTCTCACAAACTTTCTATTTGATATGTTTTATTTAAACTATTTACATAAAACACCTTGGTCCTTCACTTTTTATACATGTATTCATACATATATACCTATTTTTTCCACTAGAGGGCATTGAAAGATTAGATTATATAAAATGTTCTTTTAGTACAATATTTTATTTTAACATTTTTTAATTATCTATTTAAATAAATTCTTATGTATTTATAATAATAAAAACAAATGTATTTATTGTGTGTTGTATAAATTGAAATGTTTTTAACAGTTGTATCAACTATTTTAACATTTGTATTACTGTTTACATATTCATGACAGGCAACTTCTTATTGGTTAGTTTGAATCAAATTGGAGTATTTAATTGTTGTTTTAGGGTGTGTAGTTTATCTGATGAAGTTTTTGACGAAACGTGAGGTGTATTGGTTGCTACGTATTCATTAAACTGCTGCTGTTCATTTTGGACTTTCATTAAACTGCTGCTGTTCATTTAGAACATACTCCGAGTTGGATTACTTATTTTTATAGCCCTAATTGTGGCACTTGCTGCTGAGTCTTTGGTGCATCCTTTTCATTTACAAGTTTTGTTTTTTGCACCGGCCATCCTTTTTTTACTCTTCAGAGAAAATTGGAGTTTGATTACCCAGGACAGATGGGTATTGGATATCATACACCAAGGTTACAGGTTTTACTTCCATACCTTGCCTCCTTTCAAAGGCATGCCGGACGTTCCTCCTCAGCAAAGACTAGAGGCTCGCAAGCAAATTTCTCTGCTGCTCCAAATAGGGGCCATAACCGGTCCCTCTACCAGAAGTGGGCCTAGGATTTTATTCTCGCCTGTTCCTAGTACCAAGAAGGGAACAAGTGGAGACCAATTTTGAATTTATCTATCCTCAACACTTATCTGGACATTCCCAAGTTCAAAATGTTGACGTTACAACAGCTTTTACCTCTGCTGGGCAAGGATCACTGGATGGTGACTTTGGATCTCAAGGAGGCTTACCTTCATGTTCCTATCAGGCTAAGTTGCAGGAAGTATCTGCGTTTTGAGCTGGGACTTCTCATTATCAGTTCTCTGCATTGCCCTTTGGCTTATCTACTAAGCCCAGAGTGTTCAAGGTTCTGGCTCCAGTGATAGCTTTCTTCAGGCTAAGAGGAATTCAGATCTATCCTTATTTGGACGATTGCCTGATTCTGGCCCAAGGAAAGGACGAACTTCTTCATCATTTGCAATATGTGATAGCAGTGCTAAGATGCCTGGGAGTATTCTGTGAGCGAAATAAAGTCCAGTCTAGTACCCTCTCAGGACATGTGCTTTCTGGGTGTGAGACTGAATACAGCATCCCAGATGGCTTTTGACCCGGACAAACAAAAGAATCTTTCTCTTTACTTCCATCAATTGTCTCATCAGTCCAGGCTGACTGCAAGGACAGTCCTTCAAGCCTTAGGGTTCATGGCATCTTGTATTCTGGTGCTTCCCAATGCCAAACTGCATATGAGGAAGCTGCAATGGTATCTCAAAATGTATGGACACAGCACTGCCAAGATTTGGACACTGTCATTCAAATAATACCTTGCATTCAAAAGGAATTTTTGTGGGGCCCTAAATTTCCTAAAAGGGTTTTTCCCCGGAGGTTTTCAAGGAAGTCTTTAACAAAAGTTGGGGCTCATTAATGGAATGGGTAAAGGGCCCTGCCGTTAAAACAACTATCTAAGGGAGTTGGGAATTTCTTAATGTTTAAGGTTTTTTCCAGCGGTTTGATTAAACAAAAAAACTGTCATTTACACCAAAGAGGGGAACAATTCTTACCATGCAACAAGATTTGGGAACTCTCTAGTTTAACTATCCTTCAAAAGGTTTCTGGGGCCAAATTCTTAATGTAAAGGGCAATTATGTGGTAAAAATTGCCCTTATTTTTGACTTTGGGAACTCCAGAAAAAGTTTAAGCTTTCATTTTACCCAAAGTTTTAAAATTTAAACCCTTGGGGGTGTCTTTTTTTTGTGTTTTGTTTTGGGGTTTATTTCTTTTAAAAGTTTTATATTAACGGAAGAAGATGTTTTATCCCGATTGGCTAACTGTTTTTTTAAAATCTGGGCAGGTGGGCTTCGGCCTTCAATTACACTGCCCGGAATTTTTAATGCAACTCCCTTTTCCTAAATGATTTTTGGGTTTAAACCCTGGAGTTACTTCCAAAATTTGAAGTTTTTTGGGGAAGTGAAGTAAAATGTAAAATAATTTTTATTTTGCCCAAAAATTTTTGATTTCAACCAAAAAAGGGGCCTCATTTTAGGGTTTAAAAATTTCTTCATTAAAAAATTCTTTGCAGAAAATTTTCCAATATTTACCATTTTTACCTTTTTTAATTCCTTAAAAAAATTAGACGGGGGCCAATCTTTTGGATCTCATTTTTTTGGGAAATCTCACCTTTTACTCCCATTAAGTGGATTTACAGGAAGATTTTTGTTGCCTTCCTTTAAAGGGGTTTTCAATACCCTTTAAGGGTTTTAAATTTTTAAAAGGGACTTTAAAATTTTTATCCTTGGTTTCTATGGAAACTTCCAAACTCATTCCCTTTTAAGCCCCCAAATAAAAGATTTTCCCTGTTTAAGGTTTGAAATTAAGAACTAAGGGGTTTGGACCGCATTTTTTTCTTGGTCCGGGCAACGGCTGTGTAAACAAATTTTTGTGGGGTATGCCTGTTATTCCTTTGGAGTTCCGGGTTAGGTTTTTCCACTGGCGATTTCCCTTTTTAAGGGGCTAAAAATTTTGAGCAGTCGGGGGTCAGTGAACTTTTAGCATTATTCCCCATTTCCAAAAGCTGGTTTTCCAAATGTTTTGCACCTTTTTAAAAGTTTTTTCCCCTTCCCTTTTTTTCCCCCAATGTTTGGTGCCAAGGGTTTCCCCCCCGGAAATTGGGGGTTTTGGGGCCCTCCAGCCCCCTTCTTTGTACATATTTTACTGTGCTGAATGCTACTGTTCTGATGTCAGTTAAATATATACTGTATTATTGCTTGTACTCTACATTTTTGATTTACTTATTGCGGGCTATAAAGGATCCATGTGGCAGTTAATTTACCCAGTTAACAAATGCGTAAATAAATAAACAAACTAATATTTCAGTATTCCTGTCAGACAAAAGCTTAATAACTTGTACTTCAATATCTGTACCTTGCAGCTTAATAGCATTGCTTATTCCTTAAATTCCTCTTTGTCACAGTCCAATTTTATTTTTCTGGCATAAGGCATTATCTTACCATTCTCAATGCTTCATTCCTGTTTTACTCTGATAACCTCATTCAAGCAGGCAGGCTTTGCCCGTTGTTTATGTATTTACAGTTTGCTGACCTGGTTAATTCCAGTAGGCCAATGACCACTTTTCAGGGGTGGCCTGATCTGGTACTCACACTGACCAGATAGAATTTGACCAGGGCAGACTCTCCCTGCTATTTTCAGTAAGTGCAGCAGAATCTTTACGTCCACCTGAGCTACCACCAACTTAGGCAGATGGGGCTTAGGTCTAACATCTCATCCAAAGCACCCCTTTCCCCTGCACTGCACTGTCTGTATTGGGAAATTAATCCAACCTTCTGGTGTGGGAGTAAAACCCGCAACCTTCTGAACCAAAACTGTGTGTGCTTCCTGTTGAGCAACTGAGACTGCTGTATTATCCAGTTCCAGTGGTGCGGAGAGGTAAAGGCCTGACTATAGTTCATTTGACCTGAGTTAGACTAGCAGCTCAGGTACTTGATGACACTGGCAGGGTGGATGGGTGAGCCCATCTTAAAGGAAGAGTGGTGGAGCTGCTCACACACACTGCCATTGTTCAGAGAGGGAGCAATGATGTAGGGAGTGGCTTGCAGGTAGGCATTAGGCACATCAAGCCACTGATGGGTGATAACCCTCACACTGTGTGTGCATCACACATTTGCAAGAGGAGGGGATTGTGGATCACAACATTAATCCAGTTCTCATCTCCCACCCATGGAGCTGAGGTTAGGCTAGCCTAATGCTCTCACAACAGGAGTGCCAGAAAGAACATAAGTCACTGTTGGGACTACCTGTATAGTGCCCTCCCCCCAAGACAGCTCTTACTGTGCCTCCAGGTGAAACTTCTAGAGTGTAGGAATGATTTGACATTATCTGATTAAGGAGAGGCGTGATGGTCAATAGGCAGAAATGTCCTAAGTAGAGAAAAATGCTTTTACTTCTGTAACATGACCTCCTAAAACACTCCTCTTTTTAATTTTGCCAAGTTTTTTTGGTTTCTAATGCTATGATGGGAATGGACCCCATTCCTAAGACTATTAAAGTTCACAAAATTAGTATTGTTTCTATCTTTGGTGATGGCCAGAAGTGCTCTTCGTAGCACCCGCAGTGTGCCCGATAATTACTCTTCCTGCAACTCATAAGGAGTTGCGTGTATCAGTAACACAAGTGCAGTTGTAGTCCCACTCCTTCTTTGTAGTTACTCTTCTTTCCCAGCATTTTACTGTATGTTCTTCATCCAGTATTCCGTCTAGTAGTATTGTTTAAAGTTCCGTTAGTGTTGATTCCACCCTTACATACATCATTGCTGATGCTCTGTTTGCATTCCAGCCTGTTTCACATTCGTGCTCGGTCATAGCTCTTCCCTCCTTCTGCTGTCAGCATCCCAATCAGAGTGAAGGGGAACCAGTGCCACCCTATATTTGGCACTTTCATTAAATATTCATAGTACCATTTAAAGTACAATAAGTAAGTACCACCAAAATCCATCATATTTTTTATCACAAGCATGTAACCATCAGTAACCATTTTTCTTTCCACACATTTTGGATAAAACCCAGACACATGATACCAAAGACCTACACCAGCGCTGCCTCGCTCCTTTTCAGAGCATGAAGTCCAGCATCACTGTAACTACATGCCAGAGTTTTAATCCGGCCACCCATAGAGGCAGAGAAAAAGCTTCAGTCCTGCCTTCCATCTTGTAGGATGGGAGTGCCAAGCACAGTGATCTGCAAGAAGGTCCATTACATGACCTCAAACCAGAGCTGGTGCACAGAGAGAGGGTATATGATCTGGCTGGTGGGCATCTGTTACACTATCCTGCTCGTACATCCATCTGTGAAATGACCTTTCAGTCTGCATGTCACCAGCTCCATCTCAACTAGTTGGGGATTGAACTTCTTGTCTGTTTTGATGGCTTATGAGAAGCTACAAAGAAGTACATCCCAGAGTGTGATTGCCACCCATTTAAGTGGCAAAAGCTACTTATCAAAGGCTACGCCACAACCAGTGTGTCTGCTAGTACAAGAATTTTCTCCTTGCAGACATGCATGCCAAAGACACCTGTTATTCGTTTCATACTTTCAGCAAACATTATCACTTGAACAGTGATTCCAGAATTGGTCATTCTTTAGTACAGAAGGCTGTCTTCTGACTTTTTGAACGTTTTTGTGGCTTCAGCCTCCCAGTAAACTTAATGGTGCAACTTATAGTGCTTCCCAGCATTTTGCTTACTGCAGAAGACTTCCAAGTATCAGGTTTTCTGGTATATGCAATGTATATTCATCATATCTACTGATCTTTGTATCTTCTGACTGAAGACTTAATATATTACCCTTCTTATTTGTCTTTCGGGGTTTGCCAGTGGATTTCCTTTTTTTTTCCCTTCTGTATGTTATTATTTTTGTTAGATTGGGATTGGGCATGCACAGAAGCTTGAGCACACCTTTCTAGGTAGGTGCATGATATAGTATGTGCTTGACTGCAGGTGCATGTTCTCCTGAGAGCTGAAATGGAAGAGAAGAAAATAACCAGATCAGGGGTTGTAGGAGTGGAATTCAAAGCAGTTGCACACTGCAGAAGATTTCATTACAGACTAAACAGTTTTGAGATTACATGTATGTTGTGCTCCTCACCCCCAAATAGTCTTCAGCACACAATTTCAGAGTAAGGTGTTAGGAGGAAGTAATGCTGTAATGCTCTTGCATGGTGTTTTCTAGCAGTGTTTCATTTATTTGTAAAATGTGTTCATATACTTGATGATCCTGTAATTTACTTTTCAATCCAGGCTAATGAGCTGCTTCAGAGATCTCGACAAGTTCCCAACAAAATGGAGAGAGAGAAGATGCAGAGAGACTCCCTGCAGTTGTACCAGAGTATTAGCCATCAGGCAGATCTTGCTACAGTGAGTGCACAGTACAGACAAGGTATGTGAGCTTTCCTTGCAGGTGTTATCTCATAGTGGTAGTAAGGCAGCTGCAGCTAGAGTGTATTGACAAGTTTCTCTTCAAAACATACTACAGTTGTATTATAATTTATAGTTTTTCTCTTTGCCAGCACATATGTATTAGAGAGCTGCACACAGCACGTCTCGCCATTTTAGTTATTTATTCAGACCCATGTGATACAATATCATACTTGCCTAACTTAAAGAAATATGTGTGATATGAAAGAACTATAGCATATTCTTTCAGCATGCCAGTAATGACATGATTGTCTTCTCAATGCTGGTCTTCAAAATTGCCTTCATGCTAATCCTTTCTACTGTTAGATGTTGCTTACTAGAAGCAGCTTTTCAGGCTGCCTTTTAGGAATCTCCTTCTTTTTTTCTCTTCTGGCCTAAATTCACCTGTATTATCAGAACATTTCCCATAAAGTGAGAGGAAACAATCACACACCTTATTGCTGGTTGCGAGACTCTTATGGCAGAGGGACTGTATACTGAAAGGCATAATAATGTGGCGAGATTGTTACACTGGAGATTTATCAAAGTGGCTGAAAAGCACTGGAAACATGAGCCACAGAGAATCATAGAAAATTGACGTTTACATCACATGAGATCACCGAATACCAAAAGTTCAAAAGATAGATGCTAGAAAACCGGATGTAGTTATCCAAGAAAAGAAGACAAAAGTAGCACTGATCATTGAAATCTCCACACCTAGTGACTACAGTGTCTTGCACACAGAGAGAGACACAAAGTCTTAAAATACCTCGATCTGCAAGCAGAAACGAGAGCCATGTGGAAGAAAGATACCCAGACAGTTCCAATAGTAGGAGCAACTGGACTCATAAAAAAAAATTTACAATCTTATTTAGATATGTTAACAATTCATGTAACACCGTACGAGTTGCAGAAGGAGTCATTACAGGACACATTGCGGGTGCTGAGAAGATCACTTTTGGCTAACATCAAAGAGTGAAACAATACTAATTTCATGAACTTTAATCGTACTTTGACTTAGGAATGGGGTCCATTCCCGTCATGGTATTAGAAACCCAAAAGATTTGGAGAAATTAAAACAGGAGAGGTATACCACACTTTCCAATTATTTCCTGTCACATTTGCCTTAAAACTTAAGATGTTTGTCTGCTGGTGGTTTTTGCTGTTTTAACTGGTCCAAAGACCCTTTTCAGCCATGACCTGGGCAAGGACAATTAAAAAAAACTATTATTACATACAGAAATATTACACAGTGTGCAGTAGACAGCAATTACCCCAGATGCCTTCTTCATGAATGTCTTAGTTGAGAGCACCTTTAAAACAAATCTTGCTGGAGTTTGATCAGCCTGTTGTTTTAACATTGTTAACTAGATCTTAATTACAGGAGCACTGCAAGTTTTGTCACTTCAGTCTTGCAAGAGGGCTTTTTTTTCTCTCTCTCTCTCACTTTCAGTATTCAGGGTATATACAGCTTTAATACCGTTTTCAAGTGGTGTGGACTGTACTGCAGAAATGATCGTTGCACCATCAGCTTGTAGCTTACAGTATTTGCTGGAATATGAGGATCACTACTATAGTATTGGCTTGTTCTGACATCTTTCCTGTTATCTTTCTTCCCCACCCTTACCCCAAAAAATAAAAAATGAAAATGTTGAGTTATGGCACTTTCTCACTATGCTTTCTTCAATTCTTTAGGGGGAAGTTCTTGTTCTCTAGGCAGTCTTTCTATCCTGTTGGTGACACTGGCTTACCTGCCATAGTTTGGTTCACCTACATTCATATTGCACTTGTCAATTTATAATAGTTATTTTCTTCATAGCCGTGCTCATATATGGGTAAAATAATGGTGCTACTCATATGTAGGGGACTGATTTCCAAGACTCTTGGAGAAAAAAAGTGCCCGGAATAACAAAACCATGAGGTGTTGAACTTGTTCCCCTGCAAAGATCTTTTTTATTTTTCATGTTTGCTTATAGTGCAATTTGCTAGACTATGTTATGTGAGTGTACTTGAACTTGTGGAATATGAGCATTCTTTAGTAATCTTTTCTGATCCATGCTCATTTGTTTCAGAGAGACTTAATGGAGCCTGTAAAACCAGATTTATGCCAGTTAAATGAACCCACTATGAGAATGCCAGGCTGAACGCTACAGTCTGTTGTGGTTTTTTTTCCTCTTTGTGTTTATCTGCAATATTTTTTCAGATGGTAAAATGGGGGCACTTTGTCATTATGTCAAATGTGTTTATCCTGTAGAATCTTGACCTTATGGCATCTTCTGCTAATATGACAAACAAGGATTTATCAACAGTGGAATGTAATTATTAAAATAACTTTAAGACACAGCTGGGAGTCCGTTCAAGGAAAAACGGATATTAGTGTGTTTTTGCAAACCTTGATGACTCGTGCTGGATGAAAGAACTGGTTTATGAAATGTTGCCCTAGTAACACAATGATGTCATGAACACTTGAACCAGGAAATGGAAATACTATATAATTGCATGCGATAGCAGTTGAAAAAAAGTGATAGTTGTTGATGGTTTTGTCTTGCCTTGTGTGGAACTATCTATGTGTACTAGCTATTTATTTTAAAAACACTATTATTGTAGCAAGCTAGTCAGGGAAAATAGATTTATTGATTTTTTTTTCTGTATGTATTCAATATGTTTTTTTTTTTTTGCCTTTTCTTTTACTTTTTCTTGTGTGCCAGCTGACACATATTTTTCTCTGTATTTGCATCATTTTGTTAAAGTAGAATTCATGTAGTCACATTTAAACTCTTGCAGCTGGTATTTGTAAGTATATTTATAATTTGTTCTTTATCTGAGAAGAGGGTAACCATTTTTTACATTGTGGGTTAGCAAACTGTATGGCACATGCCTACAAAAATGCTTTATTCGACTACTATTGAAAGATATATTTGTTGGTGATGTAACAGAAACATGTAACTAGACATCTATGCCTTTCTTAGAGAGGTAATAAAAATCCAAGGCAGCCAAGGAAGAAGTAAAAGTCCACAGTGGTAAAATATACCATAAAAGATGAAAAGAAAACCCACTGGAGCCACCACAACCGGTTAAAACTTTATTTAACACACAGATAAGCGCTTTTGAGCATTAATCTTCATCAGATCTAAAAAAAGTTAAAATCAACCATATTTAAGTAAATAGCAACCAATTAAAATCAATAGCAGAACCTATGCCCCTTCAGTAAGGGTTTTAAAGGCATACAAGCATTTAATCCAGGTGTATGGTTAGCTTGCAGTTCAGCTATCAATCTTAACTCAGCTAATTCATCACTATGTACGTCACCCTCTCCCCATAATCACTCATTGAATATATAACACCGTAAACTGAAATCTATGCTCTATTTGTTTCAATGTGTTGATATAGACCATTACTTCTCAAACATAATCTGCTGTCACTCATATGTTGCAGTATGCGTTGTTTTAACATTCTGTTAGTCTTCCCAACATAGAATGCTTGGCATGATGTGCACTCAGCTAAGTAACACCACATTTGTAGTTCTGCGGTCAGCACATAGTCTAGGTATATACTTCCTAGCTGACACAGGGTGTACAAAGATGTTATTTTCTTTAACATATTGACATGCCTTGCATGTCCTACATTTAAAAGTTCCCAACTTCTTCCTATGTGTTATGGACTTGTTGGGGAGTATGTTCTTGCATAAAATCTGCTTCAGATTTTGGCTGTTAGTATAAACAAGTCTGGAGTGGGGACCTACTAGTGTTTTCAGCTTATCAGTATGTAAACTCTTCCAGTCCTTTTTTTATCACATGAGAAATGGCATCAATATCATTATTATAATGCAAGTTTATTCTCACAAACGCGTTATTATTCAATTTCTGTTCATTACCATTAGTCCCTTTGCCAGAAGTACCCATGTTACCTTTAGACCATGGCTTGCCTCTATTCCTTCTCCAACATTTTGTCCTAGCTATTCTCAACTTTGTGTTGGATAGCCATGACTAGCAAACATATGCTGCATGTTGTCTTGCTCACTTTCATATATACTATCTTCAGTATACAGTCTAGAGACTCTTAACTCCTACCTACTCATCACATTATCAAAAATGTGCCTTGGGTGCATACCGTCATACATTAACATGTTGTTTCTCCAACAACTTTTCCTGAACACTCTGATTTGTAATTTGCCAGTCAAGTCTTTATAAATTTTCACATCTAAAAAAATCTATGGCTTCAGCAGCATAACTAACAGTAAAACGTAAAAAGCTGTTGTGTTTTCCAGATATCTAACAAAGGTCAGTAACCATTCCACAAAGTAAATGCATCATCCACAAAATGATGGTATGTCTTCAAACTTGCCTTCCATGGACAAGTACTAGATAGAACATGGGTAGCCTCCCACTGTGCCAACACTAAGTTGGCATAGGTGTTGGCACAGGTGTACCCATGGCTATACCATCTGTGCCAATAATATTGGTCATAAAACATGAGTAAATTATTGCCCAGTATCAATTCAAGAAAAGCACATATCTGTGTAACTTTCTTTTCATCAAATGTTGCATGAGTTAAAATAAAATCTTTAACAGCTGTGATACCATAGAAATTTGGAATCACAGTAAATAAATTATTTACATCTAAAGTCACAAATGTGTAACTTACATAACCAGTTGTAGATTCATAATAATCACTCAGCGATCATAAGAAACAGGAAGTGTCATTTATCACTGCTGGTGCATGAGATAACATTACTTTAAGTTTCTTCTCCACCCATATGGAGAGGAACTCAGTAACCCAGCCTCTGCCAGATACTACTGGTCTATAAGGGGGTTTGAGGAGATTTTGGGGAGGGGGACCAGGCCAGACACAAGGAAGCAGGATCAGCATAGGTAGTGGTCTTCTGACCGGTCTTACTCTGCCAAGCCTCCTGCCATGTCTAGGTCCGCATTGTTCCAGGTTCTCCTCGGCTCTATTCATCCTGTTTCTCCCCTAGTCAAGTCTTCTGCCTCTCCTCGGCACCATTCCAGGCCAGGGTCGGTAGCTCAATCTGTCCGGTCCACTCAGAGTCTGAAGCTGAGGTGGACAGGATGATAGTTTCCTTGGGCCCAGATTCAGCTTGGGGTCTTGCCTGCTCTGTCCCCCTTTGGAGCTGTGAGCACACAATCTGGCTTCTTACAGATTTCTCCTCCAATCCAACTTTCGGTTTTGGAGTCTTTGGGTCCGAAGTTTCCTAGTGTTGAGGTGTTGGCACCATTGGACTCTTGTACCTCAACACCGACAGTTACCTTGAGCGATTTGGGTCTGATGTCTTCGGAGCCATAGCTTCGGCTACGAGGCTTTCTGAGCTGTTCTTTCCCCTCAGGGCTTTGGCACTGGGAAGCTCAGCCCTGACCCCCCCCCCTTCAGTGCCTGAGGTGACAGTACAGGAGGCTGTGACGCCTACAATTACGGCTCGGCTGCCCTGCCTTCTATGGTCTGCTCGCCTTCAGCCTTCGAAGTGGTGGAGAGGGTCCTCTCAGCTCCTTTGAGGGCCTTAACACTTTCCTCATCAGAGGCCAGCCTGGCTCCTTCTGTTTCTGGGTCGGAGTCATCTGTCCTGCCCCCTCAGGGACAGCCTGTTGTTAGACCGCCCCAGGGCATTCCTCTTCAGGAACCCCTTGAAGCTTCGGAATCTTCCCCAGAGCTTCCCCCTGAGGAAGTGCCTCGGAAGCATATGTGCAAGAGGAGGCACTTAGATCCCCCCAGGAATATCTCACTGAATATATGGATGGAGGGGAGGATTTCCCCCGATCACCCCCTGACTATGTATAGTTTGGAAATGTCATGGATTCTGCATCAGAGAGGTGGGTAGTCTTCCCTTAAACCCAACCCTGACTAGTCTGTATTCCTGGAGGCATTTGGCACAGGACCTTCTGCATCTTGGGTGGACCACTTTGGGAAGAGAGTGTATGCTTCAGCCACCTTTGCTCTGCATGCGCTGAACTAGTTGCTTTATGTCACCAGACTGCAGAGGGACTTGGCTGAGGAAATCTGTACATCTGCCCTAGGGTCCATGTCTGCTGAGGAGAAGGTTTTCTCTTCCCAACTGGCGACCCTAACTGCCATATCGAACACGTCCATGAGGCTTCTTTCTCATATGATTGAGGGTGCCTCTAGGGTGGCCAGGACAGGCATTGCCATTAGGCGGCCCGCTTGGCTCCAGCTTTGTGCTTTTTTGCCACCCTTTAAGGCATTGTTCACGAATGCCCCCCCCCCCTTTGATGGGTCCATTTTGTTTGGTCCTACTGTTCGTGACACCCTTACCCAGTGCGAGAAAGACTAGAAGACCTTTGTCTGCTGTCGTGATCCCCTTTTCTACTCAACAACATTCCTTTTCTAGTAATGAGCGTGGGGTCAAGAAGTTGTGGTTTCAAAAGTCTCAGGGCTCTTCCCAAGACGTTCAGGGTCAATTTTCCTCAAGGGCAGAGGGGGAAATGAAAACACCGCCCGTGTGAGAGAGGGGGGTCCGAGGAACCAAGGGTCTCAAGATTCTTTCTTGGATAAACCCTTTCAGACTGCTCTACTCTGGAGGCAGTCAGGGGGGCTCCTCTCTCTGCACCCAACAGCCTTAGGAGTCCATCACGAATGATCATTGGGTGCTCCAAGTAATATCCAGAGGTTATTCCATCCCATTTCTTCATCCTCCCTCTCTGAAGAGAAACCTCCCAGACATTCTGCCTCACCAACGGGAGGCAGCAGCCAGAGAAATTGCCAGGCTGCTCGAAAAATGAGTCATCCAGCCCAGTCCCCCCAGACCAGTCTGGATTAGGCATTTATTCCAGGCTCTTTTTTGATGCCAAAGAAAGTGGGTGACTTCAGACCAATTCTGGATCTTACAACCCTGAGCCTGTCCATTGCCAGAAAGAAGTTTCAGATGGTCACCCTACAATCCATTCTACCCTTTCTGCAGAACGACGACTGGTTGTGCTCGGTGGACCTTCAGGATGCGTACTATCACGTGAAAATGATTAGACGCTACAGACAGTTCCTTTGCTTTCAGCCGGGAGCCAATCACTTTAAATTCAGTGTTCCGCTTTGGATTCACAACTGCCCCCCTGGGTGTTTACCCAAGTGATGGTGGTAGTGGTGGCTCTCCTGCAGCTGCAGGGTTTTCAGGTCTTTCTCTATCTGGACAGTTGGCTCCTCTCCACGCCCCCCCAGGCATCAACTGATTCAATTTGAATTGAATCAACTGATTTTTTTTTTTTTTTTTTTTTTTTGCCTGTTTTTTGTGTTATCAACTGATTCAAGCCAGGGATTACCTCCTTCTCTTAGCATCTTCCCTGGGTGTTACGATCAACCTAGCCAAATCAAACCTGTTCAGATGTTGGACTTTATAGGTGCTCAGATGGATATGATAAATGGCAGGGTGTTTCTACCTCCAAATAGGTTACTTTCACAACAACAGCATGTGAAGTCTCTTCTACAGACTCCTTTCCCCCCAGAAGGTATGGTTCTCTGGGCGTTGGGGTCCATGGTGGCCACAATAACCCTTCTACCAAACGCACGCCTACACATGAGGATTCCTCAATGAACCTTAGCTGTACAGTGGTCCCTTCTTGAACTCCCTTTATCATTCCTGGTCCGGCTATCCTGGGTTTGATGGGAATTTCTTCAGTGGTGGCTTTAGTCCCCGGACCTTCTTCTGGGCCACCCATTTGTTCTTCCTTCCCCCTTGATCACAGACGCCTCCCTGCTGAATTGGAGGGGGGAGATTGCATGGGACAGATGTTCCCAGGCATGTGGTCTGCCTTAGAGACCAATCTGCATATCAGTGTCCTGGAGATGAGGGCGGTGCTTCTGACATCAACAAACAGGGGAGGACCAGATCTTATCCCCTTTGCCACGAGACCATGAGCTTGTGGGAGTGGGCGATATCTTGTAACCGGTTTCTGGTGGCAATGCACATTCTGGGGATGTCCAACATTCTAGCAGATAGGCTCAGCAGAACCATTCTGATGCCTTACTAGTGGTCTCTGAATCCTTCAGTAGCTGACATGATCTTTTGAAAATGAAGTCTTCCTTGCTGGGATCTCTTCGCCTCTCCTTCCACCGCGAAGTGCAGTGAGTTTTTTGCTCTGATAACCCCCTCCGGGGGAGTCACCCACAGGCAATCTGGTCCATGCTTGGCCCTCCAGCCTACTTTATGCTTATCCTCCTCTTCCTTTGATCCCCAAGTTTCTTCAGAAAGCACGCTGTTTGGTCTCATCTGGACTCTGGATCTGGTTCCAGATCTTCTCGCACACCTCTGAGGTTCCACAACAAGACTTAGCCTGAAGCTCACTGCGTGGCTGCTTCAGTTCCCTGGATGGCCAGGACTCCTGGGCTCTGCATCAGTCAAAAAGATCTTGGTTATGGCTGACAAGGCTTCTTCTAGGAAGATTTATTCCAGTAAGTGAAAATGTTTCTCTGTGTGGGCGTCTCAGCACAAACTGGATCCTTTTACAGCTCCTGTTCCTGCTATTTTAGATGTTTTATCCCATATTTTTCACAATGGCACTAGTTTTTCTGCGATTTAAGTTCAATTGGCAGTAATCTCAAATTTCCATGTTGGGGAGAATTCGGCCTCTTTTTCTCTTTCCAAGCTGTACGAGGCCTTTTAAAGGGTACATTTCCTTCTTATGCCACCTATCAAGGACCCCACGCCTCCTTGGGATCTGACTTTAGTTTTACAGGCCCTAGTTTATCCACCTTTTGAACCAGCTGCCACTATCAATTTACAGTTCTTAGCGTGGAAGATTGCCTCCTTGGTGGCTATTACTTCGGCCAAGAGGGTTTCTGAGATATAGGGGTTATCTATTAAACCTCCCTGTCTTCTCTTCCATAAGGACAGGGTGACTGTTAGTACCAACCCATCTTTCTTACCAAAGGAGCTTCCAAAGCTAATATTAACCAGGTGAATTATTTACCAGTTTTCTTCCCGAATTATCAGAGCAAAAAGGAATGCAAATTGCATTTACTTGATGTCCACAGACAGCTGCAATTTTATTTGGATAGAAGGAAAAGTTTTCGACAATTGGATCAACTTTTTGTATCCTTTTCTAGTCCACGTTTGTAAAAGCTTATTTCTAAGGTCACTCTTGCTCATTGGATTTCCCGCTGCATTTCTACGGCTTATAGTTCCAAAGGAGGGCCGCGTTGGTGCAGCAGTTAGCTCTCTGGCTCGATTCTCTGCTGGCGTGCCTTCTGTGCGGAGTCTGCATGTCCTCCCTGCAGTCAAATTCACTTTAAAAAAAGACATGCAGGTAGGTGCGTGCATGAGTGGGTGTGCCTTCCTTGAAGGTTGGGCACCGGGCTGGCAACTCTACACCATAAAAATTCACTGCCAATCATTAGCCGACCAGAGTTCTGCTGTGGAGATCCCTAACAGGAAAAAGCCAAAAGACAGTTATCGTTCCAAAGGTTTGCCTCTACCTGGCCCTGTCCAGATGCATTCTACCAGATCAGTGTCTGCTTCTGTGGCATTTGGTCCAGGGTCCCTATTAATGACATCTGTTCGGCTGCTGCTTGGTCCTCTTCACATATGTTTATTTCCCCATTACAAATTGGTTATTCTTTTGGGAGCAAGGCTTCCTTTGGCTTAGCTGTGCTCCAGAACATCCTTCCATGATGGCCTCCCAAGGTTATTGTAGCTAGGGACCCTGTCCCATAGGTTGAAGACCAAATTAAAAACAACTGCAGATAAAGAAGTTATGTACTTAACGTAACATTCCATCTGAGTTGTTGCTTTTCATTTGTCTTCAACCATCCCTCCCTCCTTCCCCCCGCCTTTTGACTGTGTAGTGGACTGGACAGATGCAGGCGCAGGCTGCTTCTTGGCCCTAGTTAAGTCTGCATGTACCTGTACCTTATATATACCTTATATGGTCGGGATTACGTTTTTTCTACTGTGGGGGGTGCTGTCCTGCTGCAAACTCTGTCTGAGGGGAGGAGGGATAGCGGGGCATTGTGGATAGGGAAGGAGCTCAAATTTCAGCTCTGATTCTGGAATATACAGCCGAGTCGGATCCGTGCCAGGTCAGAGTCCCATAGGTTGAAGGCAAATGAAAAGTAGCAACTCAAATGGAACGTTATAAAAACTACAAAACTTATTTTTATGGTAAGTGAATTACACAAATGTATGCACTGATTTTAGCACAAAAAATCTAAACAGCATTCACATTCCGTGCAGTGGATTAATGTCTCAGTCGTTTAAGTGGTTGTATTATAGGTTCATAGGTTAGTACTAGGCTATCTACCCTAGGGCCTATACAAGCCTAGCCATAATTCCCTGGCTATTTCTTCCCACGCTATTTACTTCCATGGACCCCTGTCTAGCAGGGCGACTGACTTGATATTATTTTAAGAGTATAGTAAATCTCTAAAGCATTAGTATGGCCATTCTACATACATGTTCTGAATGTTAAAAGCCAAAATCTAATTCCAGAGCTGCTTTAGCAGTGGTCAGTGGACACCTTCAACTACAGACTCTATCGATGTCTTTTCAACACCCATATGGGTCTGTTTACTCCTTATTGCTCTGTTTTTATTTATATATATATATATATATATATATATATATATATATATATATATATATATATATATATATATATATTCCTGCTGCAGCAGTCATAGCGGGGTACTAGTTATGTGACATACTTTGTAACAGTAGATTTCTGATGCACTTCTGCTACATGGCCCTATTATTTTTACTCCCCGGTGAAGTAGCTGTTTGATTTTTGTTCTTCATTTAATCCACTGACCTGCTAGGCAGTGGTTGTTTTTGTGCACCTTTGGCCAGTTATTGATCAAAAACTAAAGGGATGATGGCAAGCCTCATTTGTACTGACATAGGAGTAAGATGGAAATTCACTTGGAGTCTGAGAAAATAGCAGCCAAGTTGTCTTTAGCACGAACAAATCTCTGTTAAATCCTTGCATCACAGACCCCTTTGATGTGTCCTCTTGATGGACTCGTATTCTACACTAGCTCAAATTCATTATCTTTTTAGTTGTTACCACATGCAAGGCCAGATTCCTTTCCTTGACATCATATGCAATAATGTGACTTGCCAGCTGCATAGATGTGCTTATTCACATGCTTGCCAGTTCTTTTTTGCTGCTCAGAGTTTGGACTGCATTCCTTGCTGCTGTTGGTAAAGTTGGTGAAGTTCTTGCATCATTATGCTACTTTTTTTTTTCTTGGATCTTGAAAATTGCTTCTACCAAGTGGTGCAATACTTGAACAATCTCCTTACAGGACTGACATCAGGCCTTATCTTCACTAAGGTTTATGCTAATAAAACTGATGGTTGCCTAAACATGGGATAAGTCCATGTCTTGCACAGCCATATGGTCTTATCAGGGATATAGAGTCTGTTCCCACTTGTTAGGGACTTAAGCTTATGCAGGGATGTTGCAGCTGTGATCACCAGAGTTCAGAAGAAGCTCACCCCTGGCTTCTCTTCAGGTGAGTGCTCTACTGTGCTTATGCTGCACATGCTGCAGCCACTTGGTTTGGGCATGAAACTGTCCAGCCTAATTGAAGAGCCACACCTTCAAGTCCTTACCCAGTCACAGACTGGAAGTTGTTAGAACCAGAGCTTCTTTTAGGGTTGTCTCCTCTCTGACCCCCCCCCCTCAGGGATAGTCATTCCTAATTAAGGAGAAGCCATTAGGTGAGACTGTGCAAAGTCTTCAGCCCAGGCACTAGATATCAAACACTTGCTTTAATTCTTGGTGGAATCTTAAGTCACTGGAATGTGTTCTTAACCTCAAGACACTTCACTTCACAGTTATGCAGGCCTGGCATACCCCTGTAATATTCCCATTCCACCTGTAGTGTGCATGCAGTTACAGGCAGATTCTGCCCTACCTGGCATGCAGTTCATGTATAATTAGACATATTTGCACACCTAAATCTAATCCGTTGTGTGGCGTTTGTCTAACTTAGCCACTCCACTCCAGCCCCATGTGTTATCCTCTCACCCCCAGTGGTCTGTCTTTTGAGACTGATGTAAAGCTAATGAGGCTTACCATGCTTTTGCCTCTTTCCTCTGTGTGCTTCCTGGAGTAAGGAGCTCAGTCATGTCATCCCACTCCCCCACTTCTGAAAGTAAGACATTATTTTGTTGTATTGAAAACCTGAAGCCCTAGGTCGACAGGAATAATTTACCGTATAAGCAATCCAAGTCTGAATTGTGGTATTTTCAGGTCACTGGTTATTCTAAAACCGTCAATCTGTTTCTCCTCTGGTAGTCTAGATAGGTGTACCAAGAAGGGTGTACTCTGTCACATTAGGGTCAGCTCTGATGTTTACTATTCATCTGTTAAAATTCCAGTCCTTTTTCAGTTGAGTCAGGGCTGTAAAAAACAAAAGATTTCCTGGAGTGTGTCTGTCAAGGACCTCTTCCATACCTTTTCGTTGACTGTTTTTGCAGGTTCTCAGTCCCGACTCTTGTATGATTTGGATTGCATGGTTGCTTTGACAAGAGTTTCACCTTCGTGTGCTTGTACAAAATATTGCATCTCAAATCTTCCATCAGGGAGTGTCTCTGCTTCTGTGTTCTTGATTCAGTTCAGGTGGTCATTGTACATGCCCCCTAGGCAGTGGTTAATCTGTTTATGTGGAAGCCAGCCCCCTTTTCAGTGTAGAGTTTGTTTCCCCACTTTTTAATCCTTATTAGACATCATCATTGGCACACTATATGCCATTTGGGAATGGTACTGGTTGCAGCCTGACCTAGGGGTTTGTATATTCTTACCTTGTCAATTTGCTTGCTGAAATCATTTGGTTGGGGGGGGGGGGGGGGCTTGAAATTGCTAGGAAGTCCTCCATTCTGCCATCCAAGCGGAAATGGTCGTCTTGCTAGAGTGGTATGTTTCAATGTTTTAATTTGTGTTTTGCTTGTCTGGACCTATTTTTTCCATGGGATTTCATTGGTAATATCTGTTGCATCTTTCTTGGTCATAGGACATGACTGGAATTAAGTTATAATTGGTTGCATATTTCATTTGTGAGTGTTCCTTCCCCATTCCTCAGTGAAGAACCTTTTCCCGTTATAAGAGTTGGCATTTAGATTTGATAAGCTTTTGTTGTGTGCCACTGGGCATTCAAGTTTAATTTATCATGGCTTATTGCTGGGGCTAAGTTCCCTTGTTTGTATCTCCAATTCTTTATAAGAAAAGACCCAGGGGTTGGCCGACATCCTTCAGCTCCTGTGGGGTCACGTTCTCCCACCTCAGTCTTACCTCTTCTTAAAAGGTGTGTAGGTGGGTGTGTTTTTTCTTGTCAGTCCATTCTTTCTGTGCAGTGCGTCATGGGTGGGTGAACCAGAGTATGTTGGGACCATTAACTATCCAAAGGTTTACCACTTGGTCAGGTTTTCCCTGAAGCAATTGTACTGGCTTACTTATATGGTTCAGTAGTCCATCTCCTTTGCTTCTGGAAAGGAAGGACTCTGAGTTGCCCGCTGATGTGTAGTGGATTGATCACTATGTTCTGTTCTGACATTGAGCAGCATTGCCCTTTGAGGTGATTAGAGTCTACTGCCTTACTTGCTTTAGAAGGTCATATTGTAGACATCAGTGCCACAGCTATTTGGTCCTTAGGGTCTATATTATATCATCAAACACTTAAAAAAGCGAACGATGAGTAACCCCCCCCCCCCCATGTAAGCGAAAGCTTACAATCTCGAAAGCTCAGAACAGCTTGTTCCAAAAAAAAAAATTGAAAGAATACATGGCTGTGCCCCCCACACACCCCCTACTTAAATATACCAACTCTGGGATCGCACTACAGTGCCGAAAACGGCAAAGTAACGGAAGCTGCCAAGCAAATTCTTTCCCTGGTTAAGAATTTGCTTAAAAGCCACTTCACTATTTTGCCTTTTTGTTGTTTTAAGTTCGACCAAGACGCATTCGATAGAATGCGCCTTCGGTCATCTAATAAGAACCCGGTCCTTAGTTCTGTCTTTCTCTAAGTTATGGTGTCTGGACTGTTATTCTGGGACTTGGGCCTCTCCAGTTCTCTGGCATCTCTCTTGATGTGGTCCTCTGGCTTTTTTTTCCCCCTCAGGCCTTGCTTTGTGGGATTTGGCTCTCTTTCCTGCTCAAGCCTTACTGTGCAAGATTCATTCCAACCATAGGACCCATCAAAGAGAGTGCCTCATGTTAGGTGTGACAGGTTCATTTTTAATATTACATTTGATCTGATCTGTGAGATGACTCTCCTTGGTGCGTCAGGAATGTCCTACCGTATTCCTATGGGTATGTGACTGGAGGAGTTATCTGTAATTTAGAGAAGTTTATATTAGCATATTGCTTGTTAGTAATAAGGGTATCAAATGGGTAGTCATTAGTGTCTAATGGGGCAGACTTGTGCATATGCTTAGCAAATATCTGTAAGTAATTAAAGCACTATTTGGAGTGCTTCATGAATGTGTGCCTGCCCAAGACTGGAACTTGAAAGAAAACAATGCTAGTTTCTGATTTGTAGAGAGCATGAAACCAACCGTATACAGACCCATCAAGGAGGGTTGTCTCATAGCCAAAGTAATGGTTATGAATGTATCAATTATTTATGACAAGGGCATCCTATCAGTTTACTGTAGCTTTATAACACAGTTTTGGTAGAGCTCTCCTTAAATTTATCTTCAAGAAATGTAGGTTTTCATTGTTGGAGTGCCAAACCAGACTTAAGGCAAAAGATTTGTAATCATCTGCAGTGCTTATTAATTCTTTAGTGTACACATCTGACATTCATTGTGAACACTGATCTAAAACATAACATGACTGCATACTTGCTTTGATATTTATGTTCATACTTTAGTGCGATTTTACGAAGGTGTGGTAGAGCTTTGTCTCACTGCTGCAGAGAAGAAGGATCCTCAGCATCTTGGACTTCACTTTTACAAAAATGGAGAGCCAGAAGATGATACTGTGGGACAGCAGGCATTTCAGGAGAGGTGTGTATGTCCAAGAAAATAATTGGTTCAGGTTGTATGATATTTTTTCATCTGGATATGTTCATATTTCTCATTTTTAGCCATTTATCTTTGGGGTAAATGTCAGTGGCATACAACTCTTGAAAGAATTATTATTTATGACAATTTTTGCACTGTGGGAACATAATTGAGTTAAATATTTGTTACTGTGAAAAGCATGTTACTGTGAAACAGATGTATTCCATAGTGCTAATGGAGTAATCATTTGTTAATTTTGAGTCCCTTTCCTTATTTCTGCTTTTCCCAGTGTCAGTGCAATGTACAAAAATGGGAGCAGATGAGTTTTGGCCCATGGCAGCTGCTTGGTGCTGCACCTTGTCCTTTCATCCCTTTATATTACATCCCTTACAAGCATTTCAGTCCTTTTGTAGAGTTAGACCAATACTCCATCAGGTCACATATTACAGGGTCCTACCACACTGTTTAAGGAATATTTCCTAATGGCATTTAGTCTTTGCCTTTCATTAGCTATTAATGCACCTCACTTATTCTTTTCAGTTCTATGCCATCTTTCTGCTCCCTCCACACTAGACTGATGATTTGCTTGCATCTCATCTAGTTGACATTTTTAACTCTAAATCACTGACTACAACTTCCATGTAATTTGTTTTTATTGCATTAATAGAGTGCCATGTGTTTTGTTGTTGCAGTTAAGTGCAAGTGAATGACAATGCTAATAATGCTGAAGGCTTATCTTTAAGCTTCCCCCAGTGAGTTACAGCCTTTGAGGTATAGCAATGCCTGCCTTATACCGAAATGACTGTGATTTGCAGTTGCTTGAGCTGAGCCAAAACATTTTTTGGCTAGGTTTACTCTATAAATCCTTGTGTTATAGTCGTATAAAGACATTTTCCCCTGTAAAAGTCTTCATTGTCTTAGGTCTACTAGGGTTTGCTGTCTGAGCCATTCAACCAGATCTTTCCTGTTTTTTTTTTTTTTATAACATATCTAAGGAAGAGGACTGCCCTTAATAGTTCTGTATTCTGTCAAATATATAGTCAGTCCTTCATTGTTAAGTTTACTGATAACACACTTAGTCCAAGGCAGCTATTTCATATATAGTGTCACTTGGGTCTTTTGTGGTGTCAGGCACTGCTTCTGTTGTTGTTTGGTACCTTTAGATGACATCGTTGGTCGGGGGGGGGGGGGATGAGAGGAACTAGGGTCTGGATAACCTCACCTGAAAGCATGGCTTATTGTTCCCATACAGAATGAGGTTAACAATAAAGATGATCCTTCAGCTGTCTAGAGACCTACATATCTGTAAACTGAATTCAGGAGCTTAAGAGGTGATAATCTCCGAAACCGACTCTAGCCACACATTTGGATATCCCAGACTATCTATTTGTTTTGCAGATGGATAACCCACAGCTGTTATGTAACCAGTAGATTATTTTCCCACCCATTATGAATATTCTTAAATCATTATGAAAAAGTCTTGAATTTTCAGTATTTATGACCTTTCTTCTTCAGAATGTCCTCACCAGTCTATTGTGTAGTCATTTAGGCAAATCTGACTGTTTGTGATCTCAAGGACTTTAACATGCAGACCTGTCTGTCAAAAACTACTATGTACTTTTAAGTTCTTGCAAATTCTTATTCATTATTTCAGTAATGATGACCATCAACCTTGGCCTTTACTGTCCCATTCTTTTGACTTTGAACTTTCTTAACATCACCATCTTCATTAGTGAATCCAATCTTCGCATTGTGTGGCCAAGGTACTTGAGTTTAGTTTTAGTCCAGACTTGACACAGCTTTCCTTCCAAAAAGTAAGCTGCTTTTGATTTCATGATTGTAATCACCATCTCCAGACATCTTTGAGCCCAGGAGAATAAAATCCATCACTGCCTCCTCCTCTTACTGAGCTATTTATAAAGGGTCTTGATGACATGCTTTTAGTGTTTTTGATTTTGTGCAACAAACCAGCCTTTGCATTTTCTACTTTCACCAGCAGGCTCTTCGTCTCTTTGTAACTCTCAGCCATTAGAGTGATGTCATCTGCATATCAGAAGTTAATATTTCTTTCAGCAATTTTCATTCCAGCATCTGATTAATCTAACCCAACATTTTCACAACACATTCAGCATGCATATTGCAAAACTAAGGTGACCATATGCATCCTTGTCTTATTCTTTTTCCAGTCTTTGAGTCAGTTTTTCCATATTTGGTTATAATGGTTGCTTCCTCAGAAGACAGGATACCCCCAGTGTGTCCACTTTTCTGAGCACTTGCCAAAGTATTTTGTGGTTCACTGAGTCAAATTGCTTACTCCGTTATTAAGTGAACATTGGTAATTTAATCTCTGATGCCTTTGCCTCTTCTAGCCCCCAACAGCTTTGCACATTTGTTAGTACATGGACTGCTGAAGTCTAGTTTGCAGGGCCCTGAGCATTACCTTGCTAGCATGGTAGACAAGTACAGTTGTTCCATAATTTAAACACGCTTTAGCATTGCTCCTTTTTGGGATTGGAATATAAATTGATAGTTTCCCATCCTGCTGATCACAGTAGTTTTTCATATTTGCTGGCAAATTCCAAGTAGCACTTTAACAGCATCATTCTGTGTGATGTTAAGCAATTCAAGTATAATTTCATCATTTCTTGCAGCCTTGTTAGCGAGGCTTTCTAGGGCCAGTTTAAATTTACTCTACAGGACATCTGGCTATAGATCAGAGAACATACCACTGTGTGTACCACTGATGTTAGGGTCCTTCTTATATTGTTCTGTGTGATCTCACCACCTCCTCTTACTATCTTTTGCTTCTGTTAGGTCCTTTTCATGTTTGTCTCTATCATGCCTATTTTTAGCTGGAAAGTTGTCCTTAGAACTACCAGTCTTCATGAACAGACCACTTGTCCTTCCTTTCTGTTGTCTTACTCAGTTCTTTGCACTGTAGATAACGCCTCCCTATCTCTTCTTGATACACTTAGGAAAAATGTTAAAATGAATACAGATTTTCAATCTCCATTGTCTGTTGCGCTCCTACTTTACTTGACCATTTCTAAATCCCCTGACTAAGCCATTTGCATTGTCTGTCGTCTTCTTTGGAATATTTTTGATGTCACCTCCTGGACGATATCACATACTTATATCTATAGTTCATCAGGTACTCTGTCCAAGGTGTAATTCTTTAAAGCAACAAAGGAAATTATTCTTTTCAGCTAGGATATAGGATCCCACTTGCCTTTGTTGCGGTCATTTGCAGTCACAGCATTTCTGACAAAGTACTCTGCAGGGAATTTTTAAAATCTACCAACTTGTTACATTTCCAAGAAAATCATACCTCTTTATTTCCCATCGCACTCCATTACTTGCTGTCCACCTATGGAAAAATTATCTGTCTGTTTTGGGTATAAAAATACTTTTGCTAACACTTACATGCAAAAATCCTAAACCCTCTGGATTTTGTTGCATTCTTGTGAGTCTTATTGTCTTTTCTCTGTTCCCAGTCTTTTTCTAACCTCTTCTGATAGATTCTTACAGAAATCATGCAATATTTTATATTCCCTACTAATTATTCCTTTTTTGTAGTAGCTTCTGTTCTCGACTCAACAAAAAAAAACTCAACCAGAGCTGGTCTTTCACTTAGCACTCCCCTTTCCCTTTCTGTTTGCCTAATCATTATCAGTCCTTGATAGGGAAGGCAATCTCTAACCTGCAGTCCAAGCATGTGCTTGGCCTCCTATAACTCTTTGACCATTCTCTCCACTGTCATTTGGTCCCAGTACCTTAGTAGTTCTGGTGATTTTCTTTAATAAATGCCAGCTCCCTCTTACATGTTTCTGTTTTCCTCCATTTCCAAGTTGGCTTAGTTAGAATATTTTCTGTTACTTTATAGCTGTGTAATGGTGGTTATTCTCCTCAATGGCCTGTATCCAAAATCACCCAAAATCTAATTCTTTCCCCATTTCAACATCATACTTTTCTACTTTAATTTTTAACGTCTTGCTTTAAGTATGAGTCTTAACTGCGTATTTCTAAAGTATCCCTTAAAATCCAGTAGTCCTATACTACATTGTGCTATGTGTAAAACGTATTATCCCACTTAACTCTTTTCATAAAAGAAAAAAATCCTCAAATCTTTATTAATTATGGTCCACAAATTCTCATTTGGTTGATAAAAATATGACTGATCTGTATTTAAAGGTTAAGAGACTAAAAGGGCTTTCACTGCTTGAATCTTACTATTCATATCCATAATCAGGAGTTTCAAACATCTCAATTTTTGTGTTACCGTTTGTTTAATCTCCTCGCACATGTCCTTAGCTGCCATAATAGAATCCTTATTAATTCGTACACCTACATATTTCATTTTTTCACATCCCCTAGATGTAGATATTGCTGATCCAGCTTGTCTGTGGGTGCATTGTTTACCACTATAGCCTTTGTTTTATCTTCGTTTTATATTTTGAAAAGACTTAAAACTGTCTCAAAATATTCCGTAACACTGCAGTGTACTTTTCTGGATTTATCAAGAACAAACTAATGTCTGTGAGGAAAGATAACTGTTTTGATTACCGCAACAGTCATATTCTTGAATTTGAGTCCTTTAATTTACCTGCTAATGGCTGTAAGTATAAAGCAAGTAAAGGGGAAGTATCTGTCTGACTGATCCCTTTGTTCAAACCCAGCTTGTCAGAGAGGAATACTATCACCTTAAATTTTGCCTAGTCTTCATATATCCTCCTAATTACCCTTGTCATCCTGTTGGGGAACACAAATGCCATGAATGCCCTGCTTATAAAATCCCAGCTGACTGTTGAATAACCTTCTTTGCATCCAGGACCACCAACGATAGTGACATTTTCTTACACTCTGTTTACATCTAGATCAACATTGTTCTGTTAATATTATCAGTGTTTGCCTTCCCTCTACAAAGACATGTTGATCCATATGTATCAGTTTGGCCATACATTTGTAATTCTGTTAGTACAGACATAAACGTCATATAATCTTGTGTTAAAATTGAAATGGGGTTTATATGATGCTGGGTCTGAGGGGTCTGTACCCCCTTTGGCTAGTACAGCCACAGTAGCTTTCTTCCTAAATGCTGGAACTTTCCCTCCTTTTAAAATAATGTTAAACAAAACCTCCTAGATTTTTATCACTTTCTTCCCTCCTAACATCCAGTCTTCCACAAGAATATCATCTGTTCCCAGAGACTTCATTGTTGATTGATTATACATCACCATACTTTCTCACCCCTGTTTTTGCTATTAATTCTTGAGCCCAAACTTGATCTAACTTTGGCATGATTAAGTCTTCCACAAATAGTGTAATTTGTGCTTTTTTGTTGGTCTCCCCTTTCATCTTCTTTATTTGATTTTTTACAGAAATTTCAAAATATTTCATACCAAGCAACTTGCATGCTCTCAGATAGCTGATGATTAGCATTACGGAATGGTACATTGGCTACCCTTACATGGGCACAGTTATATTTAATATTTAAGTATTAAGGCTACTAGGAGTGCAATTACTCATGTTGTTGTGACTTTCGGCTTTTCCCGGTTAGGGGTCGCCACAGCGGAACTCCGGTCCGCTAATGATTAGCAGTTGATTTTTACGTACCGAGTTGCCAGCCCTGACGCACAACCTTCAATGAAGGTACGCCCATTCACGCATGTCTCCACGCAGAAGACGCTCTGAGAGTCGAACTGGACAGCGTCTTACTGTGAATGCAATTACTTATAAAAGTATTTATTTCTCTCAGTATCAAACTCTCATTTATTTTCACTGAAATCCTTGTCATTTCCTGTTCAGATGTTAATTGTGATTCTTATTAAAATGCCCCAGAGCGTGTTCTTTAGACACTCCCGATTAATATCCTACACCTTTAGACATACTGTTTCCCACTGCTGGCTCTTGTTGATGGAAGAAAAACAGCTAATAGCTTTACTGTTGCAGAAACAGTTCTTTACCACTGCTAGAGAGCTACCATGTTCATGTTTTACCATTTTCTAACATTTGCATACAGAAAAAAATGTCCTTTGTTTTCAGCATGAATTAAGAACATTTGCTCATTCTTCTACCTGTGTAATCCACGGGAATTACTGTATTTCTGTACCAATGGGGACCTTCCAAGATGGCTGCACACTGATCAACAGCTTAACTTCAGCTCTCTGAGTGAAAAAGAAATTGAAAGACAAAGACCAGGAACTCTATCACTTTTAGTAAATTCAGATACTGGCTGGTAAATATACTGCCCGGATGCCAACAAAGAAGAAACTAAGAGAGCCTAAAATAAAATCCACTAACAAAGGTGAAGAGAGAACACACTGGCTGGGAACAATCCAACAGCTGTTAACCAAAAAGCATTTAAAGCTCCAGCTTTGGTGCCAGACATGGCTTCCAGTTATCTAGAGGGAAAAAAAGAAAGTTGTGTGCTTGTATCTGATTAAAGTAAATGAAACACTGAAGGAGTATATCAACTTAAATAAAAGTCTGGGAAAATGAAAGAAGCTGTAAACCGATTCAGATGAGCTTAAAAAACTGCAAAAATCAGAGGTCAAAATAAAGAAAAGCCTCTCCTAGTATGAGACTGCTCAAGAAGAAATGTTTCAAAAAATGGTAGAATTAGAGAACAGAGCACATAAGGAAAATCTGAGATTTCATAATGTACCAGAGAAACTAGAAGGAACTGAATGTATTAATGTTATGAAGGCACAATTAAGCAATTGGACTGGTATTTCACAGCAGGAACTGTTAATTGAAAGGGCAGTCCTTATGTATGCTTCAAACCTAACCACAAGAAAGCAGCCAAGACCTGTAGTAGTAAAAATGCAAACATACCCTCAAAAAGAGTTGATCCTGACAAACCTGTGGCAAAAGGGCAAAATATTAAAAGCTGGAGACAGAGTGTTTGTGGATAATGGTTATTCACTGCACACCGGGCAGAAAAGAAACAAGTGTATTCCAGCAATCGGGGATTGTCGAGAGGCAGGTGTGAAATTCAAGCTGCTGTATCCAACTTTCAGAATATTTTTAATGCAGAATAGGCTATGGATGAAATTTAAAAAAAAAAAAAAAAGTTTGTCCAAAAGAAAGTGAAACATCAAGCAGATGGGGACTTGTACTTCTGAATGTCAGGCACACTTGGAGACTTTGCTAGTGAAACCTTTTCAATTGTTCCAAAGGAAAATGCTTGAGAGAGAGGAAAGTACAGGAATTTACTTAGAAGAATTGGGGGTAACTTGGAATTAAACCGGAGTCTGGAATTGAGAGATGGCGATAAACAGGAAGAAGACCAGCAACACAGATTAGTAAATGAGACTGCAAAACATCAATCACATTTATGAAATACGACTGTATAAGAAAAAGTGGAAAGAGTGAACTTTTGTTGACTTTGTTTAAACTTGAGGAACCGAAAACCATTTGCCTCACTTCACGTCATTAATGTTTGGAAGGACATTGAGGGGAGGGAAAGGGAACTGTAACTAAAACAATTTCTGTTCTTTACCAGAAAGGCTCATCCAGACTCTGCTACACTTTGCTGTGAAGGAAAGGTTAGTTTGCTGTTATTTTTTGTATTTCTGTATTGCCTTTCTATATTTTGAATACTGTAGTTTGTTTTCTTTACCTTGTGTTTTGCTTGCATTCTGTTTAACAGCATATTAAAACTTCAAAAGAGACCACAGCTCTCTCTGTTCTGAGTCAGGCAGAATTTTTCCCTCCCTCCCACCCATTTAAGTTGTCTTGTTAAATACCACTGTCTTTCTAGTTGCCCGCCTCTTATGTTAATCTGACCATATATCTCATTTCTCTCTACTTTCACTGGCTTATGTGAGTAATCACAAAACCATCACTTTTGAAATCCCACCCCTTCAATTATTTAAATTTATTGGCCATCCTACAGTATTTCATAGTACCAAAATACAAAAGTAACCACCCCTTTCAGTCCATCTTGCTGTTTTAAAAATAGTAACTCTCCACTAAACCTTAACTTTTAAACAGGTAAAACTCAAGTTACCTACTTTCATATCTAACTTCTCTAGTGCACACTGCAGAGTGCATTCTTTTCAATCTTACCTTTAAGCATCCCTGTTACTAGCACTTTCTCTAATACCTAAAAAGATCATCTCTACTTGACTCCAAGTAGACTTTTCTCTATCTGTTAAACCTAGCACTTGCTCGTACAGTACTTATTACCTTGATATGGCACTCTTATAGATAGCACCCCAAAAAGGCAAACCCCCATTTCTCGGTCACTCACGTCCCCCGGAATCTCTTTTAAAGTTTTTTTGTCTAGTCCTTCTAGCATGTCGAGGGATCAGTTGCTAGTGTCCTCTCCTGCTCAGCTGGTGAACCTGGGAATATTGAGGCAATGTTACAATTGCCTCATGTACACAGACAACCCTCTCCTCCTCCCACAAAACACAAATACATGCGAGAGATGCAACTATACGGCCAAACTGGAGGCTGAGCTCTCTCAACATAGGACTGGCAAGACCAGTCAGGAGGAGAAGGTTACCACACACACTATAGACCCAGTCTCACATAGTACCATCACAACCTCAAATCATACACATAAACACACAAAGACATACTTGGCGGCTCTGATCAAAAATCTACCAAAACAGCAGAGGCCACCAAAGCAGACACCCAAACAACCACCACCTCAGAACACAACACCTGCAACACATAGACCTCACAGTCAGAGTGTCAAACAGTCACAGCCCTTAAGGCCAAACACAATGCCAGACACACTAGTCATTGGTGACTCCATAGTCAGACACACTGACGCCCGCTCACCAGACTGAGTAAGGAGAAGGTCACAGTAAGCTGCCTGTCGGGCGCTAGAATCCGCCACATAACGCAAGCACTCAGGTCTCTCAACAGCAGGTACAAATATGACTCAGTCATTGTCCACGCTGGTGTAAACGACCTGAGCCACCTCCTTGGACTACATGAAAAGAGACATTGAGGCGCTCTCTGATTATGTAGCCCAGGCAGGTATGACCCTGACCTTGAGCAGTATCCTACCTTCACCAAGAATGATGCCACAATACAGAGATAAGATGATCAGCTTTAACAATTGGCTTAAACTCTGGTGTCATTCAAAGGGGATCCAATGTCTGTCTGCCTGGGATGACATGCTGGACAAGCCACGCTGCTTCGCAAGGGACGGCTTGCACCTGTCACCCTGGGATTCGGATATTGGCAAAGGCTCTTGCCACCCCATAGTGCCTTTTTAGGCAAGGCTCAAATTCTAAACCTACCACCCTAGAACACAAAAAGGAAAAAACTAAGGGTAATGCTGCTCAATGCCAGAAGTCTAAATCTCAAAATGCACGCACTCGAGGCCCTTCTCAGTATGGAGAACATCGATGTCTGTGCAGTGACAGAAACCTGGTTCAAGGCTCCTGAGAGCACCCCAGCACTATCAGGTTTTACCTCTTATCATGCATTCCGCCCCAAAATCCGGACAATACCAAGAAAGGAGGGGGTATCCATATTCATCAAAGACACCCACACCTCAAGACTGGTGGCAACGCCACGATGCATCGGAGACCATCCAGGTGCAATTAACCATAGGCAAGACTGCTCTGCAAATTGTAGCATGTTACAGGCCACCCTCACAAACTCAGGAACCTCACATGGCCTTCCTGAAAACACTAGAGGGATAAATGTATCACCAAACACCATCATACTAGGTGACTTCAATTACCCTAATATAGACTGGGAACACTACTCAAGCCCAAACACCCTAGCCCAAAAGTTCCTGGAATTCATAAACTCAAATGCCATGGAACAACTAGTCACCATCCCCACAAGAGGAGAAAACATACTTGATCTCATCATCACGAACATGGGAGCACAATGTTCAACACCGAAGTATACCCCTCACTGGTGAGATCAGATCACAAACTAATCTCGCTGGAGGTCCTCATCCCACCCCCACCTGAAATAAAAAGACCACAGTAAAGAACTTCTCGAAAGCCGACTTCACACTTCTAAAGACTAGTGTGGTCTCCTTTAAGGCCCCGAGCCGACGGAAAACAGTACTCAAGCCGCTGAATCACTTACAAATGCCTTCTACCAGCACCTGCAGGACTGCATGGATAAGGCAATCCCAAGCAAAACAAAGACTCTTTGTACCAAAGGCAAGCGTCCACTCTGGTGGACCCCAGCCATAAACAAACTCTACAACAAAAGGAGGAAGCTACTACAAGATAGAGCAAAATCCTTAAAAGGTAAGACACCCTTGATCACTATAAGTAAAAACTAAGAGCTCTCATAAAATCATCCAAAGCAAATTTTGAGAGAAAAATAGCTAAAGACTCAAAAGACAATCATAAGGCCTTCTTTAGCTATGTTAGAAACCTGGGAGGAAACTCCCAGATATGCTCAGAACTAGTTCAAAATGATGTGAAGATTACTGATCCTACAGACATTGCCAACATACTGGCTGACAGGTTCAGTGCAAACTTCTCCCCTCCCCAAAAGGAGAGATATCTATACCAGCGATTGCAGCCCCCAAACATCTCCAACGCCCAAGTGAGAACTGCTCTCTCCAAAGCAAAAACACAGCATCCATGGGACCTGATGGTGTCCCCGGCTGTGTGCTCCACGAACTCAACGAGGAATTAAACCCACAGCTAGGACAGCTGTTTAATCATAGTCTTACCTCTGGATACGTGCCAGGAGTGGCGCACTGCAACTGTGGTCCCACTTCACAAAGGCGGTGCCTCCACCGACCCTGGAAATTACCGCCCATTAGCTTGACAAGCCTTATCTGCAAAGCCATGGAGAGGATCATAATGGACCTCATAAATAAAGACATAGGGAATTTGCAGACTTTGGATCCATCCCAGTTTGGCTTTGTCAAAGGCAGATCATGCCTTCTAAACTTGGTTGACTTTTTGAAACAGTCACCAAAGCCATTGATGAGGGAAAGGCAGTCCATACAGCCTACCTCGATCTGGCAAGGCCTTTGATACAATACCCCACTCGGGTATCATTGAAAAACTCATCAGCTTAAATGTTAACCCATACATCACAAGATGGGTTGCAAACTGGCTGAGTGACAGAACCCACAGGGTCAGAGTTGCTGGCGCCATGTCAGACTCAAAGCCTGTCACAAGTGGTGTACCACAGGGCTCAGTCCTGGGCCCACTCTTGTTTGGCATCTACTTTTCCAGTACAAGCAAACACAGGAGGGTTATGGCTGACAAAGTTTGCAGATGACTGCAAACTGGGCCATAGTAGAAAACACATCTGACACAGATATCCTTCAGAAGGGTCTCACAGAAGCGGATAACTGGTGCCAGAGCCATGGCCTAAAGTTAAATGCCAAAAATGCATAGTCATACCCTTCGGGAAAAACAAGGTTACCCCTAGCTACCAAATAGGTGGCAATCCACTGAGTACAGAAGAAGTTATCAGGGACCTGGGGACCCAGGTTGATAGTAGTCTGTCATTCGACACCCATGTAGCTAAAGTAGTTAGGAAGACCTTCTACATTGCCCACCTTATCATGAAGGGATTCTCATCTAGATCAAGGGAGGTCATAGTCTCCCTATACTCATCACTCATCAGACCAATGATTGAGTACAATGCCCCATTCGGAATGTATCTGACCCGACACTTGCAGCAGCTGGAGAGGCCACAAAGTTCCTCACCAAAAGGATAAAGGGTCTCAAACATCTGTCCTATGCTGCCCGACTGAAAGAACTCCAGCTCTATTCAGTCGCCACGCTTGCTCAGAGGTGACCTTTGCCTAACATACAAGGCCATGTCAAACCCAGATTTGATGAATATGCTTCACCTCAAAAAATCTAGATCCGTCAGAGCCACAAGGGCGGGAGACTTAAACCTCGACACGGCTATTAATAGGACGTGCTGGAGGGATAGATTCATCACCCAAAGACTCCCTATGCTGTGAAATAAAATCCCGGTATATGTGAGGCAGAGCACCTCGCTGGCCTTGTTCAAGAGAAATCTTGACCAATGGATGGGAGATCGCAGATATACCCCAGGGATTACCTCAGTGTCACTGCTCAACAGCGGCACAGCAAAATAATGGGTATAGTTCCCCATACTAAAGGGGTGGCGTAAGCCACAAAACTATGGGCTAGGCTTGTAAATGCCCTCGGGCAGATAGCCTAGTATGAACCTATGAACCTATGAACATAATTTCTATGAAATGTTTCATGTTATAAATTGCACATTTTGTAATAAATCAGTTTTAGTTCTTGTATGTGATAGATACTAAAACAGAATTTTTTTTTACTTTTTTTAATGTTCAGACATGTAAGAATTACAATGCAAAAAAAGATCAAGGCTAGATAAAAGCATGTTTAATAGGCTGTAATCGGGTTGTTGAGATGGTGGATATGCTGCAAAACTACACAATATATGTAGAGCTGATATGTTTTCTTCTAATTTTGTATAGGTGATTGTCTGTATTAAGACCCTTGTCTTAATCTAATAAGTTTTAAGTAGAAACAAGTAAGCAAGAGAGCACTGAATATAATGAAAAGTTTTCCTTTAGCAACAAATGTTTCAGCTTGTCTTAATAAGCCTGTAGCTGAGGACTAGATTTTTTTTCTCTTAAGTTTCCATGGAGATAAGCCGACTATATGGAAGAAAAGAAAAAGGCAAAACGCTGATTCTTCAAGGCTAAAAGCTAACATTTTCTGAAGCATGCACATTTTTTCATGGTTTGGAGAGGAATAAAGATAAAAACGAACAGACACCGATAAATGTAAGCTGAAGCACAGGCAGTAAACATGCATTTTAGCATGGATAAACCTCAACTTTAAGTTCTGTGTTTGCAGTTCTCTGGGTCTGTCGTTCCTGTTAGGAGAGCTGAACTTAGTTATTCAAAGATGTACTTAATTTTGTGTGTTTGAATTAAGTTTACAGGTTTTGTGTTTAGGGGGATTTTTTTTTTTGTTCAAGGGTTTTCATTAAAACAAAAAGTCTTGTAAAATCCAGTGTTGATAAGAAAAACTATCAAGGGTCAATCTGCCAAGCATTAGTGGGTGCATGTATTACAAAAGCTGTAAACAGACATTTAAAAAAGTCATATATAATGGGTGGGGATAATGACTTCTTATATTAGTGACACTTTCCATATAATTTTGAAATTTGAATGGTCCCGCAAGTATAGACAGAGGGAAGAATATTTGAATATAAAGACATGCAGAGTGCAAATAGCAATGTTACCGGAGATACAATTGGAAATAACAGAGAGTGTGAATTTGATTAAGAAAGGATTTCAGGAGGGATATTCAGTAAAATATCAGAGACAATGGAAGAGATGAGTATTATACTAATTGCTAGAGGGACTCCAATAGTGATAGAAGAGAAAAAAGATGGAAGATTTGTGATTGTAAGGGGTTATTGGCAAGAGGTGAAGACTATGCTGGTATGAATTTATGTTCCACTTAAAACTACTATTGAGCTTCAAAAAATTTTAGAAGTAATTGGCTTTCAGCGAAGAATATTACTTATAGGTGGGATGTGAAATTTGATTTGCAACAATGAGGTTGTATCTGGAGGTCCGAGAAGGGGAAATGTAACAGAGGGTAGATTTGTGAAGACAACTGTTTGGTATGGAAGATGCGAGTTCAGTAGTAAGAACTCTGAGAGAATTTGCATATTATTCCCTAAGGTACAAAAACTGGGCTAGACTAAACAGAAATTATATTTCACTGGAACATGTGCATTTAATTGAGAACTTTGGCACACATCCAGTGTCTCAGATCATTCACCAACAATTACCAATATAAAATGCAGAGTAATGAATTTAAGATGAGACACTGGTGCTTCCCCACCTACCTGTTAAAAACAGAGGAATTTAAGGAATGGTTAGTGAAGTTATTTGCAAGGTATTAGGGAAGATGGAATGTTCTCCAAAGTTGTAGCTGGCAAATGGGATAGAATGAAAGTGGAGTTTAAAATAGGGTAAAAATGAAAGATTTGGTTAAGAAACAGCAAAAGTTGTTTAGAGGAGCTGAAAGTGTTACAGAATAAGGGGAATCCCAACGTGCAGTTGCCAAGTGCTGAAGAGAAGATAAGGGAAAACCTGGATAATATGCATGAGTTTAGAAAGTTTTCTGTTTAGCAACAGTTTCCTGATAGTAACTCGAGCACAATGACTTAACAGAAAGTAGAAAGGGTTGTTGCCAAACTTTAGGAGCCTATAACGAGAAAAATACCCAGAAATCATGTACAGGTAGTAGAGATATTTTGGCAGTTTTATGAAAAATTGTGTAAAGCAGAGAAGTGGGGGAATCAAATGGAAATATTTATGGAAGACTTAAATATGCCAAGGTTAGAGGTGAATGAAAGTCAACAGTCAACCGTTAAGATAGCAGGAGATGAGATAAAAATGTATAACCAATCTGGAGGAAACTCTCCAAAAATAGATCGTATTCATTGGAAGTTTGGAAGGAAGGAAGAAAATTATAAAGATCTGGAAGGTTTTGTTTAACACTGTTTTAAGGGGGGGGGGGGGCACCAACAACCTTGAAAAAAGTATGGTGGCTGTAATAGCTAAAGGCAATAAAGACCTATCAGATCCATCTTCATGTAGGCCCATTTCAGTTTTAAACGATTATTATAAAATGTTTGTCAATAATAAGTAAAACAATGGCAAAGGTATTGCCAAAACTGATAGATGTAGATCATTGTGGTTTTGTGGAGGAGGGGGGTAAACATCTGACAGCATTAATAAAATGTTGATCCAGAGAGAAGCAGAATGTAAGAAGATATTGCAGCTGTTGGTGGGTCTTGATGTAGAGGAAGCATTTGTCAGAGTAACCTTAGGGTGTCCTATTCCTATGTTGCAGTATTCTTACTGTGGGATTTCCCACCTCAGGCGACCAGACGTCGGCTCCTATACAAAAGCTTAAGCTTGGTTGCTGTAGGTGCGTGGGACGTCATGTAGGGCCATAAACCAGGGACCTTAAATGTGATGTCTGCACACACAGACCTCAGAACTTTTCAGCCGCAGACTACTTTGCATCATTTGCTTCGCTCCTACTCTCGAAGACTTCTAAAAGCGAAGTACCCCGTTGGGGAAATCTTTTCATTCTTTTTGCTTGAGTTTGGCTAGCTGTATTTAATATTAGCCAATGTCAGCTAAGAAGGGCAAATGCCATTGTGGGCGTCGGATACCGCATAAGGATACCCACGACCATTGTCTTTTGTTGTGGGAAGGAACACAATCATACCGCTTGTTCCATTTGCCAATCCTTTGTACCAAAGACCCTCCGCAGCTGTCTGGCTGCACTAAATTTATATTTAGAAAAGTGAGAATACCTTTCCACTGCTGAAGTTGAACTGCCAAAAAAGAAAACAGCAAAAACCAACGGCAGACAAACAAGGCTGGTACAACAAAGCGTCGTATATTTGGATATGAAGGCTGAAGCAGAGCAACGCTGTCCACAGAAATTATACTTGTACTCCATTAAAAACAGATTTTAATTTCTCCAAAGTTAAAAAACAACAATAAAAAGTCCCTTTTCTTTTGCAAACGATAAGCGCTTATCAAAGTTAAATTATTAGATGCACCTTTACAGCATGATACTTTTTGGTGTTAAGGCAGAAGAGGTGTTAAAGAAAATGGAGGACAAAGCTAAATCTATGCAAACTGTCAAAGATTTTTTACAAGTACAGCCACCTAGGTTTAGTAGACACCGGCCTACAAAGAATTGGTCCTTTCCTGTGTCAGACAGACCTCAAAGGGGCAGATCCAGATGCCCTAGAGGCCGATCCCAGACGCAAGGTTCTCAAGAGATAATATTCCTGGGTGCAAGCTTAAATACAACTGCCCAGATGGCTTATCTCACGCCAGACAAACTGACTACCTATTTCAAAATGTTGGCAACAAAGGCCCCGTTATCTGCAAGAAAAATTCTGCAGGCTTTGGGCTTCACGGCATCCTGCATCCTACTAATTCCATATGCAAGACTGCATATGAGGAAACTTCAATGGTACCTAAAAAGTGTTTGGACTCAACATTGCCACAGCCTGGAAACAATGATTACTCTCATTCCTTGAATGTGAAAACATTCCACCTGTGAAGAAAGTTTTTACGGAAAGGCAGCAGCGCATTATTGGTCGAGGGTCGTTTGAGCAGGTCTTCGGCCGTGTTGGAAATCCTTTTTCGTCCTTGGGAAGCCCTGCTACTAAGTTTAACAACGAGGGTTTCCACAATAAACGTGAGCAGTTAACTAAACTGCTCAAACGCTACAAGTCGATAGATTTGGAGAATTGTTACTTTTCTCGGTGCATAGACCTAAACATCGTACCCAAAGGGCTCCGTTTTTTCAAATGTCCTAACGGTGTAAACACAGGTGAGCCCATGTTTGATACTCTTGTCAGTTTTTTCAATGAAGCGGGTTTACGCTTCTTGAAGATATTAATTGATAACAACTATGACAAAATGGAGTGTCTCAAAAGGGAAATAACGGACATTGAGTCTTTTTTTAAACGTACTCTTTCTGAAGATAACTTTAATGAGTTAATTGCTAATATATTGCATGACATTGAACAGCATACTGTCGACAATGTTAACAGAAAGCATGGGAAGTTGGTGCGTGACATTGCTTCCTATAAGAATAAGACAGCATACAACCATTTTGCAGTTTCCAGCAAATTTGGTAGAGAAAATAATTATAAAGGGTACAATAAAAGTGTTTTTAATAAAGAATTATCGTTGAAACCTACTGTTGCTAGCGTCACTTATAAAGAAACAGTGGGCACAAATAATGTGCCTTTAAGTAAAGAGGCAGTCCCTATCGATGATAGTTCATTAAGAACCAATTCTGTGCAACATGACAAAGTTCCTGCAACGACCGACAATGACATAAATTCGTTGGTATTAAATGATACTAACTTTCCATCAATAATTGCTGATGGTAAGACTGTCGGTGCCAAAGCTGGGTCCAATTCTAGTGGCACGTCCAGTGCACAGACTGTGAATCCTTCTTCTACGGCTTTTTTTGGCAAGAAAAAACAATCAGATTTAAAAACTGTTCTGACCAGAAGCAGGACATTTCTGAACTCTCAATCCTCCGGGGACGAGACATAGTTGACGACTGTAATAGCTTTAGCATTATAAATATAACTGATCATGTTTTTTCCGAACAGGACTTGAATGTCTTAAAGCTGGGTTTCAATTTTGTTCCCAGCTTAAGAGCTAATTATGTCAATACAGTAGTTGACCTTAAAAAATATACAAGAAAATTAAATTTACATTATTTAATGCATTATACGCCAGAAGATAGGCAGAATGTTTTTAACAAACCTTCTTGTTATTCTCCGACTTTGCACCATACTATAAGGGTGTTTGAAGAATTGTGCATACAGGATATTGGCAAAATGTTGCAATGCAGTCCTAACCGTCATTCCAACATGACAGAAATTGAGAGGAAAGCTTTAAAAAACTTAACTACTCTAACAGATCAATTCAGGTTCATGAAGAGCGATAAGGGGGGTAATATAGTAATCATGACACAAAATTGTTACAAAGACAAGATGTTTGAACTTTTGAATAACACTGATGAATATGATGAAGTAGTACTCTCAGACATACATCGTAGTCAGCGCTTCATACATTCACAGTTATATGAAGCTTTAATGTCTGGTGACATCAGTTTCGAAATGTACAATTTTTGTCTTGTTGAAAAACCACGAATAGGGGTAATGTTTGGAATACCCAAAACACATAAATCAGTTGTCAATCCACCTTTTAGGCCAATAGTGTCGTCCCCACACTCTGCTACCGAAGGCATCTCTTTAGTTATAGATGCCATTTTGGGTTCCATCATTGAAAAGCATGAATCTTTTACTCGTGACTCATGGCATTTTTTGCATAAATTCAACAGTTATGCTTTAAGCAAGTTGTTTGATCCAAATAGATATTTTCTTCTAACTGTGGATGTCATTTCACTATATACTTGCATACCCCATGAAGATGGGATTGATGCCATAAGGGGTTATCTAGTAAAAAACAAACCTGAATATAGCAACACTGCCATTTCTACTATTTGTATGTTATTAGACATAGTCTTATACAACAATTATTTTTTGTTTGGAGGTAAATTTTACAGACAAAAAAGAGGAGTAGCAATGGGGTCATCTGCAGCGCCAGCATATGCCAATTTAGTGATGGCTTGTTGGGAGTTAGAATTCATGCCAGTGTTGAGGAGGAACTTTAATATTTCTTTTTATTCACGTTATGTGGATGATTTGTTTTTTGTCATAGAAGGTGATGATTGCACTGCTAATAATTTTTTGTCAGATATCAATTCTTTTTCAAATTATTTAAAGTTTACCATCGGACAAGTAGGTTTGTGTGTTAATTTTCTAGATATTTCTCTTGCATGGGACATGGAAGAAGGTAGATTTCACAGTCGTATATATAGGAAGAAAACATTTAATAATGCTTATTTACATTTTCAAAGTGGACATGCTAGACATGTTATTAAAAATATCCCTAGAGGTCAATTCATCAGGGCTTGTCGAATGACGTCAAAAGAAGTAGATTTACTAGAAGAATTTGATTTTATTTCTTCCTTATTTTTGAACAGAGGATATGACAAGAAATTGATTAACGCTTTAGCTGATGAAATTTTTCAAAAACGTAAAGATAGTTATCCCTCCATATTAAGTTTAACAACATCAAGTAGTTATGATGGTTTGACAAACAGGAAAGTAAACCAAAATTACGAAAAACCTATTTGCAGTTTTAACATGAGTTCTGATAGCGGGCGTATTCGACACCTGCTAGAACAGAACTGGCGAGTCATTCAAGGTAACTCAGACATTTGTAAAATATTGGGTAACAAACCGTTTTTTGTAGAGAAGAATTATTTTAACATTAAAAAAGCTTTAGAGCACGACACCACCGGTGTTTTGAACAACACGGTGTGTTCTTTGACATCTAATAGGAAGGGTATGCACAGTTGTTACGCTTGTAACATGTGTCGCTACATCTCCATAGGTCCTTACATTTCTGTAGTTTCCTCTGATAGAACTATTGAAGTTCCTGGATCAGTTAATTGTTGTACTCAGGGGGTCATTTATATAGCATTATGCTCCACATGTCCAGCATACTATGTGGGTATGACCTCACGACAATTAAAGATTCGTATAAGAGAGCATCTTTATAGTATTAAAATGAAAGATGAAACTAATGCTCTCTATAAACATTCTTTGGTATGTTGTACTTTTAAAAAATTTTTGTTTTCTATTTTGGAAGTTTGCCACAAGGACATGAGAGATGGCGACTTTAAAAATTATTTGTTGCAACGTGAGACAGTATGGCAAATCAGACTGCGATCTGACTGCCATCCAGGACTCAATGAGTCCGTTAATATAAAGTGTTTTTTAAAGCATCGTACATTACAAGTTAAAAAAGATGAGGACATGGTTTTACTTCATTTTTCTAACAGTTTAATTAGTTGATCAGTGTCAGGGTGTTTTTAACTGTTAATTGTTTAATTGATTTTATACCTGTTTGCAAGTATTTAATGAGTTTGGATATGTTGGATTTTATTCTGATGAAGTCTACGGACGAAAGCGGATAAATAAATTTCTAATACGCTATTTTTTGCCTGGATCATTCCACTGTTTTGTCTCTCAGCCTTGGTTTTCAGTTATTTGTTTGTTTTTTAGCACTTTTTGTTCTTACCCCCAACCAGGCAGACAGACACTAACAATGGATGCATCAGATTATGCCTGGGGGGCCCACATGGTAGGAAGATGCATTCAGGGCACATGGTCCTCAAACCAAATGCATCTACATATCAATCAAAAAGAGATGCTAGCTATTCAAAATGCCCTGACAGCCTTCAAGGACCTACTTCATCCGGGACAACTACTGATAAAGACAGAGACAACACCACGGTCATGTGGTATATAAACAAGCAAGAGGGCACACATTTTTACCCCCTTTGCAGACTAACCATGACTTTGTGGGACACAGCATTGACTTAACAAGTACATCTGCAGGCACAATTCCTGCCAGGAAAAGAAAACACTCTGGCAGGCGAACTAAGCAGAAACCTCATGGATCCCCACAAGTGGCAACTGGATCCACAAATTTTCAGCATGATAACAAGGAAATGGGGATGCCCGGACATAGATCTATTTGCCTCCACTCATAACTACCAACTAAAAAGATTCTGCAGAAGGACTTCACGAGCATTGAAAGTGGACGCCCTATCTTTCAGCTGGAAAAACCTATCAGTATATGCCTTTCCTCCACTGCCTTTCCTCCCCCAGGTACTCCTAAAGGTCAGACAGGAGAAGCCAAAGATGATACTGATTGCCCCAGACTGGCCCCGCCAGTACTGGTATCCATTCCTAAGGAACTTGTCTCAATGCCCAGCTTGGACCTTACCTCAAATACCTCATCTACTGTCCCAGCAAAACAATCAGATCCTGCACAGCCAACTCAGTACTTTAAACCTGGCAGCATGGCGGATAATGTAGTCATACAAAACACACCTCTTAGTAAAGCTGTGATGGATGTCATTTTGGAAGCCAGAAAGCCTAGTACTAGAAAATCTTATGCTGGGAAATGGAAGAGATTCTGTGCTTGGAACCAGGCACAAAGAACTGATACAGCTGTACCAAATATTCCTCAGATTTTGCAATACTTAACTGAGATGCTGGACAAAGGCCTATCTTTTTTATCGATTTAAAATTCATGCCTCTGCCATTTCGGCTCATTACAATACAGAGCCACCAATCTTTTCTCATCCTTTATTAAAACAGTACCTCAGAGGAGCCAAAAATTTAAGGCCTCCAAGGAGATCACCAATACCTGCATGGGACCTCAACTATGTCTTGGTAAAACTCACCCTGCCTCCTTTTGAGCCAGCTGCTACTGCTGATATAAAGTTTTTATCTTGGAAAACAGCTCTGCTCCTAGCAATAACTTCTGCAAGACAAGTTTCAGAGCTACAGGCACTCATGGCTGTGGAACCTTTTATCATTTTTTATCCAGACAGGGTCTCACTGAGGACAAACCCAACATTTATGCCTAAGGTGGTGTCCAGTGTGGCTCTTAACCAAACTATTCATCTGCCAACTTCTTATCCAGATCCACAAAACAAGGGGGAGAGAATTCTGCATTCTTTGGATGTACACAGACAGCTTATATTCTACTTGGACGGAACCAAAGTTTTCAGGAAGACAGAGCAATTACTAGTGGCATATGCTGCAGGATCACAAGGAAAGGCTATCTCAAACAGACTATTTCAAAGTGGATAGGCCACTGCATTCGTTTCTGCTATTTACACCATGGCAAACCAGTGCCTAAGGGCATTAGGCCACATTCCACCAGAGCTGCAGCCACTTCGGCAGCCTTTCTCAGGGGAGTACCAACCAAAGACATTTTAGAGGCTGCTACTTGAAGCTCAGTGCTCACCTTTACAAAGCACTATCATCTGCCACTCTACTCTAAATCCAGGGCAGGCTTTGGCACTGCAGTTCTGCAGGGCCGCATAGCCGCTCCTAATGCTGTTTAGCTCCAGCCTCCCAACCATAGCTTTGGGACTCTACCCAAATGTAATGACTGCAACAGTGAAACACGAAGCACACAGTACAGTTGTGTACACTTACCATAAATGTAGATGTTAGAGTGTATTCACTGTTGTAGTCCAGGTTACCCACCCGCCATCCCCCTTTTTTCTGCTGGCACTTTTCTTTCCTTCTCTGATTTACACAACCTATGTGGTGTATTTGCTTGTAGATGAAGGTAAAGTTTATATTGGTGCATGTATTTATATATATATATATATATATATATATATATATATATATATATATATATATATAAATACATTTTAGCTACCCCCTTAGGGGGCTCCTGACATCTGGGGCAAGAAAAACTGAAGAAAATGGTGTCTGCTGCTTCTTTTATACCCCTGACGACCTGACGTCAGGGAAGGGGCGACAGCAGCCGACGCAGGACCCAAGACTTTGGAATTCAGGCCGACTGAGGGCAACCTGCCAGCAGGATTATCCAAATGTAATGACTGCAACAGTGAATGCACTCGAACATCTACATTTATGATAAGTGTACACAACTGTACTATTTATTCCCTCTGCATCTTTTTTGCCTACTGATAAAGACAGCAAAAGCATGGACAGGGTTGGTAAAAAAGTGTACAACTCTTCCACCCTGGTCTTCCGTGCTATAAATTACCAGACACATATGGTTAAATATGCACGGGACCTTGTCTCACAAGCAACTAATATCCTGGCTACCACTCCTGACTGCCCTACTAAATCAGACATAACATCAAAATTGTCTCTGGCTTCACAGGTAGCCAGACATTCAATTAGGTGCAGTTATGATGCTGCAGAGGCCTCTGCTAGATCAGCAGCTTCCGCTTCCATACTTCACGGATATTCTTGGCTGCGCCTACAACCTCTTCCAGAAGACTTTAAAACTAAGATTATGGACCATAACCTTTTGTTTGGAAAACAATCTACAGAACTTTTTAAAAACCTGTAGGAGAAAAGCAAGGAACTGCAGGTCATCAAGCATTTGCTTTTGTCCCCTATTCCAAAGTATTATGGGAACTACCCTGCTAAAACCTCATTTGTCAGCAGAAACCCCTTCCTCTGCAACCCCTTGTTACACCAGGCACAGGAAACCAGAAGGCAAGCATTCTCCAGACCTGTCACCTCTCAACCAAGTCATAGACTGTCCTTTCAGGATAGAAATGCACCCAACAATGCATGACTGCCTTGCCCATCTGCCCTTGTCAGCCTGCCTATCCCACTGTTTACCTATTTGGAAAACCATCACTTCAGACCAATGGGTACAGAGTATCATTCAAAACGGATACTTCCTTTCCTGGAGGGAAAAGCCCATCCCAAATCATATTCCCTTTCCCCCAAAAAAATAAATCCTCCTCCTGCCACAAATTCTTCAAGACCTCCAAAAATTAGGAACAATAGAACCTGCTCCTCCAGGGCAGGAAGGAAAAGGATTTTACTCTAGACTTTTTCTGGTCCCCAAAAAGGATGGCCCTTGGAGACCTGTACTGGCTCTGTCTTTCCTGAACCAATTTTTAGAAGTTCCTTCTTTCAAAATGCTCTTCTTCCCAACTCAACTTCCTCTTATCCCACATCAGACCTTCGTGGCCACTCTGGATCTAAAGGAGGCTTACCTGCATATCTCCATAAAACCCTCCAACAGAAAATGTTTTCATTTTTCTGGACCCAGCTCTCATTTTCAGTTAACAGCGTTGCCCTTTGGTTTGTCTACAGCACCCAGAGTATTCACAAAATGCCTAGCCCCAGCCACTGCATACTGCAGGACCCAGGATATCCAACTATACCCCTACCTAGATGACATTCTCCTTCTAGCAGACACAGAAACCCGTTTCAGATATCACCTCAGGTTCACCACCACCACCCTTCTTCAAAACCTGGGCTTCACCCTCAATATAAACAAATCCTCCTTGCTCCCTCTGCAAGACAAAGTATTTCTGGGCTGCAGAATCAGGATAGATCTGATGCAGGCCTTTCTTCCACAGCAAAAGGTCCTCTTCCCCCTCTACTCACGTTCAAAACCTTTTACTAGAATCCCAGATTTCTGCAAGACAATTCTTGCAACTCCTGGGGCTTATGGCAGCCAACATTCCATGCTTCCCTTGGCAAGAATGCATATGTGGAAGTTCCAGTGGTACATCAGTTAACGTGTGGTCACAACACCTACACTCTCTAGAGAAACAAATCCCCTTTCTGCCCTGCCCTGCCTCAAATCAGAGCTAAGGTGGTGGCTTCAACAAATCCGTCACAGTCCGGGATTGCCTCTTCAAATGCCCTCCCCAAACCAGTTTATTTTCACAGATGCATCAGACCTAGGGTGGGGAGCCACCTACAAGGATTTCAGGGTTCAGGAAACTTGAAATCCTGCCTTTCAAAAGAAATATATCAATGCCAGGGAGATGACTGCAGTTCTTCTAGCCCTGGAGGCTTTTCTTCCTACCCTCCATCCGGGTCCCCTTCAAATATTCACAGACACCACCACAGTCATGTAGTACCTCAACAAACAAGGAGGAGCCAAACCCTACCTCCATTGCAGAATAACTCTACAAATCTGGGACTTCGCCTCCAGGCACAACCTGTCCCTGCAGGCCTCGTACATCCTTTCTCAGGACAACAAGCAGGCAGATGATCTCAGCAGAACATCATCTCTACAGCATGAGTGGATGCTGAACAGGGAAACCTTTCTATACATTGTCCACCGGTGGGGCACTCTTCAAGTGGATCCGATTGCCTTCCCCCAGAACAGACAATTGATCAATTTCTGCACCAAGGATCACTCCCCACTAGCCTGGAGAATAGATGCCTTCAGCATTCCTTGGAAGGGACTGTTGTTTACTACTGTGTCCTACTGAAAATCAGGAAGGACAAACCAAAAATCTTGTTGGTGACCCCCTACTGGCCAAGACAGCACTGCTTTCCCCCTACTTCACTCACTAGCCAAGGGCAATCACCACAAGTTAGCCCACAAGGTGGACCTTCTCACACAACAAAAGGGAACCCTAGTCCATCCTCGCCTACAGGTGTTAGCACTAACACTCTGGGTGATAAACTTCTATTCTGTTTTAGACACCACTATTCAGAGGATGTGCTTATAGTCCTGAAGGCGACCAGGAAATCTGCTACTAGAAAATTATACTTGTCAAAATGGGAGAGATTCTCAAAATGGTGTCTACATAAGGACAGAGAACCCCAGCCAGGCTGACCCTTCCCAAGTCCTTGCATATATGTGTGAACTCATTAAGGATGGCCATTCTTACTCCTCAGTGAAAGTACATCTTTCAGCCATATCTGCCTGCCTATAGACCCCCCCCCCCATTACTATCTAGGCTAGATGTTAAACTTTTCATGAGAGGGATCTTGCATATCAGGCCAACTAGAAAACCCATCCCGCCACCCTGGGACCTAAACAAACTAACACTTGGCCCCTTTGAATTGGCTAGCAATGCTGCTTTACAACTATGGACATGGAAATCTGCACTGTTGGTGGCCATCACTTCTGCTTAGGAGTGTGTCAGAGTTACCGGCTCTCATGGCCTGCCCCCCCCCCCCCCACACACACACACACACACACACACACACACTGTTTTCCACAAGGACAGGGTGACCTTACACACTTAACCCCTCCTTCATGCCTAAAGTGGTAAACGAGCAGTCCTTAAATCAATCTAGTCACCTGCGTACGACCTTCCCCTCTCCAACTAGCAAGAGTGAGAGGCTTCTCCATTCTCTGGTTGTGCACAGACAACTTAGATTTTACCTAGACAAAACTAAGCTTTTCAGAAAATCTGATCACCAGGGCTATGGGCAAGGCAGTTTCCAAGCAAGCTATTTCAGGTTGGATCAGAAAATCCATTGCTTTCCTCAAAGGCCTGGACACGGCTTCCATTTTAGAAGCTGCCACCTAGTCCACTATCCACACCTTTACCAAACACTACAAACTAGATCAAGTCTCCAGAGCCAGGGCAGGCTTTGCTAGAACAATCCTGCAGGGGTTTCTGGAATCTTCCACTTCTACCTCCACCATTCCCTCTAACTAGCCGAGGCACTCTCCCACAGTAAGAATACTGCAGCATAGGAATAGAAGGACATAGAATAGTTATGTAAAATCTTACCATAACCATAGATGTCCTTCTCTTCCATGTTGCAGTATTCCATCTCTCCCACCTTCCCCCTGCATTGCGTGTGAACTACTAACCTAACTCCTAGCTATTGGGAAGCTCTACGCTTCTCCAAGAGCAGCTAGCTAACATATGACAATTGACACTTTTGGCTGACAGTCACTTATTTCTCTCTTTAAGATTGTCTGTCTGGCCTTCAAGTTATGAGGTCTGTGTGTGCAGATGTCACATTTAAGTTAAGGTCCCTGGTTTATGGCCTTAAGTGTGACGTCCCACGCACCTACAGCAACCAGGTTTAAGCTTTTGTATAGTAGCTGACATCGGGTCACCTAAGGCAGGAAATTCCACAGTAAAAATACTGCAACATGGAAGAGAAGGCTATCTATGTTTATGGTAAGATTTTACACAACTATTCTATTTTAGGAGCAGGGGAATGGAAGCATTTGCATGTCCTGATAAAAATAAGGTTTGTTATGAAGATGTATAAGGGATCAGACACAAAAATCAAAGTGGAGAGGCCTCCTCACTGTTAAGTTGTCTGAAGAGGAACCAAGCAGGTGTGTCTTCTTTCCTGTGTTTGCATTATATTTGGAACCATTGACAAAGAAAATAAGGGACTGAAAAATTCAAGGATATAATTGGTGTGGTATTCAAGTAAAGTTGGCTTTATTTGCAGATGATATTTTGCACCAGAAAAGGACATGTCGCTGTTGTGCAACATTCTGAGACCCTTCCCGTTTTTTAAGGATATAAAATTAATGAAGATAAAACAAGGGCTATAGCTGTAAACTATATAATTGCATGAATTGTTTCAGTAATACCAGTTTTTATGGGGACATGATAAAATGAAGTATTTAAGAATATGGGCTGAAAAGAACGCTGTTATGGCAGCTGAGGGTATGTGGGAAGAGTCTAAAAGTATAATACAAAAACTGAGAAACTGGAAGGTCTTATCTGTGGGTGTGGATAGCAACCTACAAGCAGTAAAATGTTTTTAGTCCCCTTAGTTTTAGACATAGGGCAGGTATATTTTTTATCAACCAGTGAAGTTGTGGACAGTAATTAATAGAGTTGAAGGATTTTATCTGAGAGGGGAAGAGGGCAAGAATCAATTAGGATAAGTTGATCCTTCCAGTGGAACAAGGAGGTTTAGGATTACCTGATTTAAAGGGATATTTTAGAGCTACATAGTTAAGGCTCTCTTACATAACATAAGCAGAAGGCTACAAATCAAAATGGAAAGAGAATGATGAAGCGGGGGTGTATTCAAGAAATAAGGAAAGAGTGGGATTTTGGGTGCAGTAATAATAACAGCAGTCATACAGAATATTGTATGCTTTTTTTTAAATGAGAAACATCTTTATTAAATTATAACGTATGATGTAGGCAATCTTACAGTTATATAAATGAAAATAAACCATACCGACACAATTTCAGTTGCAAGTATTCTACATTGCAAACTATGACACAACTGTAGCTGCAAACAGTATACATCATTTATACTTTCAGTCAAGCATTACAAAGCTCATTTAAGTCCTGCCTCTGCAGAATATTGTATTGATAAAGCAGCAGAAAGTATACTAAGAACTCAGGCAACATGGGAATGGGGAAAGGAGATTCCAAATTAGGGTTACAGAAAATAGGCAAGAAGGAGTTGGCATTTGCTGGAGGAAGATGGGAAAGGAACCAAAGTAATGGAAACAGAGAGGGAAGGGTAATAGAATGGGAGGAGGCCAAGAAGACATTTGGACTAAAGCCTACAGCTTGCCTTCCCTATCAGGTAGTGAATTCGGAGGATGGGCAAAGGGAAAAAGGGATAGTGGAGTCCTAAGTGAAAGACCTGCATTGGTTGAGTTTTTAGCCAAATCTAGAACAGAAAGTGCTGTTAAAAAGGGATAATTAGTAGGGCATATAAAACATTGTATGATAACTAGAGGAATCAATCAGAGGAAGTCAGAAAAGATTAGAAAGAGATTAGATAAGCAATTTACAAAGAAACAATGGGAAGACATATATATATATATATATATATATATATATATATATATATATAGAGAGAGAGAGAGAGAGCTCCCAAATATGCAACAAAGTCTAGAAGATTTAAGATTTTTGCTTGGAAGTATTTGAAGAGATACTATTATACCCCAAGCCGACTCCAAAGAATTTTTCCCTCAGGAAGATAGCAAATGTTGGAGGTGTAATGTGGGAGAGAGAGGTACCTGTGAGTGTACATTTTGGGAGTATAATGATTTGTCATACTTTAACAATTCCCTATGGCATATTCTGTCAGGAATATTTGTCGAACAAGTGAATGAAACTAAAGAAATTATTTTTTTAAGCTGGGATACAGCATCTGAATTGCCTAAACATAGTAAGGCCTTCTTAAGTTTAATTCTGGTGGCTGCCAAAAAAATAGTTACTAGAAACTGGAAATAGTCTAAACCAGCTATACTTGAAGTAGCAAATACTGTAACAGGAAGTGGGTTGTGTAGGAAAGAGTAGGGGTAAATTGCATGGAAAGTTTTGAAATTGTGGGATCAGTACATGCAGAAAAATGATTTAAAGGAGGATTGAAGTTTTATGAGAAAGCAGGAGCTGAATGATTTATGCAATTTTGGCTTGATTGTATTGTATAGAACAATGCGTGTGATCTATAATGTTTATAAATGTGAACTTATGTGTGTAAAAGTAATCAAATAAGTGAATTCAATAAAGATGTTTTAGAAAAAAAAAGTTACATTAACATAATGTAGTATAGCTACTGTTGATGTTTACATTAATATGCAAATGTACAATATGGAATATGAAGATAACCAGCAGTGTGTTTAAACAATACAATTAAAAAAAATGGGTGTAATGCTAATGTAAAATAGGGACCACTGAAACATGCAGTCTGTGCAGGGAAAACAGGTCACTGGTCTGTACAGATTTAAAGAGCCTAAGACTAGCGGCATAAATGCTATCAGTCTGATACCATTGGGGACCTTTCAGGATCATAGGTGGTTACTAGGCTAATGGCCCTTGTGCCCCTACAAGCCTAGCTGAGAGTTTATCTCCAAAAAAGAAATCTCAGTCAGCACCTGTTGCCCCTGTCAATGAGGGACACAGGTGGAACCCCTGGGACAAATGTGTGATTTCCCATCCACTCGCTGAGGTTGTGGTTGGAGGGTCAGCAGGATACTCTGTCTGACATGTATGGAAAGTCTATTCCAGAGACAGTGCAGCCTCTGGGGGGAAAACCTGCCTCTCCATCAGGTTTTGTTGATGTTGCACAGTAGATTTAGGCCTTTCGTGCTTGTAATGTGCGAGGAGTTAGACTTGGAGCATCTCTAGTAGGGATTTGAGCCTGTCTGCATAAGACAGGTGTTGGAGGCCATGGATTCTCTTTGTGAGGTATTTCTGTGGCTTTTCCATTTGGTGCAGGTGTTTGGAGAGGTACATACCAAACGGGGCGTTATACTCTGGTATTGGCCTAATGAGGAGAGGAGTACAGAGAGTTAATAACCTCCTTTTTTCTGGATGCAATCCCTTTACTTATCTTTTCTGACCACTGCCGCTACATGATGGTCAAATGTGAGATTGTTCTCAACCTGAGTACTCGGGTCTCTCACCACAGGTTGTGTGCTAAGGGGGTTGCCAGTGATGTGGTAATTAGTAGGGGTCATAGTTTTGCTGAATGGTATGATGATACATTTTTTTGTGTGTCATTTGGGGAGTCAGTGACAGCACCCAACTTAAAGACTTCCACAAACTTAGTCAGCCATAGGCCTTTTGTCTGCCTGGACCTCTGAAAAGTAGATGCCAAACAGTAGGGGGTCCCAGGACAGATCCTTGGGGAATGGCACTAGTGACAGGTCTGCTGCCAGAGGTGGAGGCACCTATTTTGACCTTGTTGGTCCTGTCGGTGAGCCAATTGGCCAACTACCTGATGAGATAGGGATTTTATGCCAAGTTGTGTTAGCTTTTCGATGATACCCAAGTGGGAGATTGTGTCAAAGGCCTTGGCCAAGTCAAGGTAAGCTGTATGTACTGACTTTCCCTCATCCAGGGCCTTGGAGATAGTCTCAAGGAAGCCAACCAAGTTCAATGGGCAAGAATCTGCCCTTGACGAATCCGAAGTGGGTGGGGTCAACCGCTTGGAGATTGCTTATATCGTTGTTTGAAATCCCTAATAGTACGCTCCATGGGTTTACAGATCAGACTTGTCAGGTTATAATTTACGGAGTCAGCAGTGGCTCCACCTTTGTGCAAGGGGATGTCAATGACAGTTCTCCACTCTGCTGGGAATGAAGCTTGTACTTAGAATGTGGTTGAATAGTATGCTCAATGGCAAAGCTAGTTCTTGCTGGAGATGGTGCAGAATACAGCCTGGGGTGCTATCAGGTCCCATGGAAGCTGTTTTCTTTGATTGGATAGGACCTTTAACACTTCATCTGCAGAGATGTGAGGTGCGGGACAAGTATCGGGATGTTCATTGGGCCTTTGGGGGGGATAGGGGGTGAAGCTTGCACTGAATGTCTCTGCTAGCAGGTTGGCTAATTCAACAGGTTCAGTGTTAGTGGTACCATTAAGTACTAATTCGGAACAAACCTGGACTTTGCCATGGAGGTTCCTGACATAACTGAAGAAGGCTTTGTGGTTTTCCTTTGTTTCAGAGGCTAGTTTCAATTCATAATTGGCTTTGGGGGTTTTCACGTGTGATCTATTTTGCTTGTTGAGGCTGAGGAGGGAGTTTTTCCAATTTGGAATTTGTTCTTTTTATCCTTGGACAACAATTTTCAGATGTGATAAGACTGCACGTCATTCGGGGTTCCAAAAGATAGTCGTTTTTGTTTTGGTTTGTTTTTCTTTTTTTAATGGAAAAGATTCTCCTTTCTTCATAGCTGTAGTGGCATTCCACACAGAAAAGGTAAAAAAAAAAAAAAAAAACGCAGTATTAAGAGTATTAGAATTTTTTCACATTGGAGACACCTTTGCTTCAGTCAAAGTGCATCTTTATGCCATCGCTGCAAGGTAGGTCTTTATCTAAAAAAGTACTTCCCAAGTGGCTCATTAAATTTCATTATCTTTATGAGAATAGTGAAATTACTGTGGGGGAAGCAGAGTGAGAACACCACTGTACCAATACAGCAGCTACATCAGCAGCCTTCTTTTGAAGTGTTTCACTGCCAGATACCTGTGGAACAGCCATGTGGACTGCCACCCCTTTTTTCCATGCATTAAAAGTTGAACTTCCAGCCAGTAGGCCATACTGTGACAGCTTCCACCCATTCTGGATAGTAATTGCTTTGCTATTTTTCTCCATAGATAATGAATCATACTGCAACAGTGATCTTTACAATAGATGTGATACTGTTGGGTGAGTATACTAACTCTACCAGTATACGTTTGAGTGGAAGGATCTCTGCTGCAGTATAAACTCTCCTCCACTTTTTCCCCCCCAGAGAGAGAGGCCAACCCATTTATTTATTTATTAGCATTTGTTTACTGGGAAAGTCCACTGGGCCAAGCGAACACATTTTCAATGAAGGCCCGGGTAGAAAAGCTCCATAAACACAACAGAACATAAAATGTAAAATAATACATAAGAAATAAAGGAGTAGAATATACAAGCAGTAATCACAAAACAGTATTATGCAATAGTTGAAGGGCTGCAAATGCATAATATGTACAGTAATGTACAATAATTGAAGGACTGCAAATGTGTAATATGTACAGATTTATAGTAATGTCATAGACAGTCAAGCAATTAAATTATTGACTTTAAAGGTACTATGTTGAGGAAATATATTATAGTAGTATTCAGAGGTGTTTTAAGGTTATAAGCAGAGTGAAGAGAGAGGTATGTGTAATGGAAGTAGAGGTGTAAGGAGGGAAACCAGAAGGGGTCATTTAATTTCTTGACTCTTGTTGGGTGGCCCTATACTTGTCCTATCCCTTTTCTCTCTTACAACTTAGAAATGGTCAGTCCTTAAAAATTGTAGCCATGAAGTCAGTCTAGATCTCCAGGAGCTATGACACTTTCCATTACCTGTATCAGTGGAAGTTAAAAAGTATTGGAGACCCTGAGTTGTTAACAGAAGACCCAAGACAGTCGCATACACCCACTCTGGGGCCTGTTAGTAATCTTTCTTACAAAAAAAATGAAATATGATGCAAACACTTTGTTTTGGCAGTCATCAAATTGGCTTCCTGGACAGAGAGAGAAGTTCATGTCTGCTATGCAAACATCAAAAATGTCTGCATGTTAGAACAGAAGGATGGATATCTGCCTGTGATGATTTCTGTGGATAATTAATCCTTCTGTACTGAACATTATTCTTTATCAGGCAGTTCTTGCCGCACACCTTTGAAGGCTTTTACTTAGAAAGTTTTCATTGTTGCTCATAGAAGTGCTAAAAAAGGGCACCACTACACAATTTTTCATCCTACAGCAGCAGTTAGAGTTCATAGACTGATACAGATTTCATTTCTTCAGCTACTCTGTCAATCAAAGAACCTGCTAATACTTCAGTAGAAAGACTGAGTCATTTAGGGGAAAAATGTCTTGAATGTGGAGCCTTTCTCCCTGGGACTCCACTGAAAATGGGCACTTCTGGCCCAGCTGGACCATCTCGGTAAACAAATGCAAATAAATATCAACTTTGGCCTTCTTGAATGGTAAAATAAAGTTTACATTTGGCAAAGCAAACTATATCAAATGGGTTTGGCCAATTGCATTGCTTTCTGTTAAGTACAAGAAGACGTTTTATGGTCATGCTAAGGCACATTCAGTCCTCAGTATTTGCATGCATTGGAACTGTTTCTGGTCCTTACAATCTGTAATATTTAGTAAATGCATCACATTTAGAGGTATTGCTTTCATGACAAAGTCCTGCTGCTGTAGTGGGTGTTGTCACTGTCAGACATTTTCCCATCTGCTTAATGTTTGCCCATGTTTTACGGTTTTAGTACTGCAGCTGTCCGGTTCGATCTTTGGCTGGGGTGTCTTCTGTGCGGAGTCTGCATGTCCTCCCTGTGGTCATGTGGGTTTCCTCCGGGTGCTCCGGTTTCCTCCCACATCCCCAAAGTCATGCTGCAAGTGAATTGGACACGCTGAAATTGGCCCTAGGCATGAGTGAGTGCGTGTGCCTTCTGTGCAAGGTTGGGCGTCAGGCTGGCAACTCGACATCGTGAAAACTCCACTGCCAATCATGAGCGGACAAGGTGATCTGCTGTGGCGACCCCTAACCAGGAAAAGCCGAAAGAGAGAGAGTTATATTTCCTCAGTGATCTCCTGTTAGAGTGAATGTTCTAGCACAGCTGTGCGTAATCATTAGCTAATGTCATTCGTTTGCAGAGTTTTAAAAAAAATGAGTACTTTTCAATTTGCAAACATTTGTCAGGTGTCATATGAAGTAGTATAGCACTTTGAAATGTGCAAGAGGCAGTCTGTAGGTGAAAACCTAGAAACATAAAACTGCACATAGTATTTAGGTATAATTTGTTAAACATGAATGTGCCAACAGACTTCATTCTAATAATAGTCATTCTTTAGATAGCTTGAAGGAAATAGGACCTTGATTTCCTAGTCTCCTGCATACGTGTGTTCTTTACAATAAATGGGATTATTATTTTCTTCTGAACTGTATTGTGTGAAAGTTATTTTGTAGCTTAACAAAATCTTACTGCAGAATCATGTACTTTGGTCCAAGGCTTATAGAGCATTGTAATGGAAGATTGAAAATATTTTTTGTTTTTGTAAGAAATTTAGTTTTTTGCTTTTTTTTCTGTACAGATTAAGTTCGTATAAGTGCATAACGGATACCCTTCAGGAGTTGGTTAACCAGAGCAAAGCTGCTCCCCAATCTCCTGGTGTGCCAAAATTACCAGGTCCTCCAGTGATGTCTTCAGATCCCAACATGCTGAGTAATGAGGAGGCTGGGCGCCATGTAAGTAATATTAAAGGATTATATGTCATTGCATCAAACTGCATATAGACCCCTACAAAACTAATCTAAATCAGTGCTGATGTGTCTTCTCCTTTCAGTTTGAACAGGTTCTAAAACTAGCTCAACGGTCAAGAGATGAACTGTTTAACATCGCTCTCTACAACTGGCTGATTCAGGCAGACCTTACAGATAAGTTATTAGAGGTATTAGATTTGCATATATGCAAACTTTATTGAAAAAAAAAAACTTTAATAGCTACATTTTAATTATTGTTCCTTATAAGGGTGTGTTCTTTAAATTTATTTTAACTATGTATATGTTTGTGTGAGATGTATTAAATGAGAGAGAGAGTTAGTTATCCAAAATGGACTAGCTGTTCATTGGGACAAAATGCAAACAGCAAGAAATTAAACACTGTAAGAAAATTCATTACAATGGGAATGGCAAGCGAGTATGGAAAAGCGCTTGGTTCTTCACTTCTGATTTTGGCAACGGTACAATTTGTCCAGGATCTGCATTTCCTTTCTCCATCCATATGGGTCTTGTATTATGTGGTCCAGTTTCCTTCAACATCTCAATGTTTTACGTCAACTGATATTTCAAATTGCCAGTAGGTGTGCATGCGAGTGCACACATCTTGCAGTATAGGCTGGTGTACTTTCATTGATTGATGTCGCTGCCTTATGTCCATTGATTGCCAGGATACGCTTCAGTTCCCCTACATTCCAGAACTAGATAAAAGAAGTTATCAGAAGAAGATAAAATAAATCGAGCCGTGTCACAACATTTAACATTATTTACTTTAAATTATGTCTATCATATGTATGGTGTCATTAAAGAAGTATTAAAAGTAGGTCAGAATGGTGAGAAGGCAGTGTAAGGAGTAAAAGAGTAATTAGCTTTGTTAAGGAGATGTAAAGAGAATGAATAGAGGAAAGGTAACTAGAATGGGTATAGCTGCTTTGTTCTCAAATTATAAAACCTAGAAATTGAGAAAGAGACTGAGTAAAATATATTAAGTTGGCACACAGTGCTTGTGATGGGTAGTCATGTGATTATATAGCAGAATAAAGAAGAGTGTAGACTGAGGAGTAAGGTAATATAGTCTTGTTATGGGGATAAAGTAAGCAAGGCTGGTACAAATGGTAGAAGATGAGGGCATATGGTAAGTAGAAAATATATATGATTATAAACAGAAGAAACAGATGTCAGGTATAGGTAGTGAGGTGGAAAACCGTGGCACTTGGGAAGTGGAACGCTTAGATTTATAATAAATAAACGAGACAAATATAGGTAATAACAGAAGCAATGGAAATGTTAGGATTATATAAAAATGTAGAGGAGATGACTAAACACTGTTAGTAATTGAGCGCATAAAGGTAGGCAGAAGCAAGAGACTGCAAAAAACAGAAATATAAGCTTAGTAAAAAGAGAAAGTAAAGTGCAAGTGTGTGGTACTGCATTTGCCAAGAGGTATTGAAGTGATTTTAGAGAGTTCTTAATTATTGGCCTTTACAGGAGAGTGAACCTCTGTGGTGAGTAGAATTTGTTTCAAAAGGTTGACTCTTGGAGAGTGATAGCACAGATCTTGGAAGATGCTAATACCAGGGCATAATGGTAGTAAGGATGGCATTTTAGGTACCTTGCTAAAATTACTATAAATAAAGTTGGTAAAAAAATTAAGAAATGCCATGTTGGTCTACTAGCAGAAAACACCCCGTAACACAGACATGATGCAGTAGCTTTTATTGGACCCACTTGTGCCTAGAATGGGAAGTACATAATTTATTTTTATTTTTCTGGAGGAAAAATATGGGATGGGGTGGGATTTGTAGCTTGGATGGTTAGTACGACTTTCACACCTCAGAAACTGAGGGTGGGTGGGTGTGTATGTGTGTATGCACATGTGAGTGGGTCCCAGATGCTAGAGAAGACTTTCTCATGCCATGCTACAAAGCTCAAAGATGTTCTTCGTTCCCCATTGCTGCAGTCCTAGTTTTCCTTACATTAGAACCAGTGTTCATTTACCAGAGAAGATATTGGATCAACAGACTGCTCTGACACTAAGAAAATAAATCACAATACTAGAGAAGGAGGCGATAATTAAAAAGCAACACAGGAAGTTACAATTTTTTAGTCTGTCTAAACAAAGCAGTCTTTGTGAGACAGATGTTTTGGTTAATAGGAGATATGAATTTGCAGTAATGTCTAGTTCATGATGAAGTGAAGTGTTATGAGAAGGGCAGGGAATACCAAGAGAATAAGATATTGGATTAGATTGTATGGCTGTTGCGTGCAGTTACTATTCTATACAACCTGTGGTTAAGCTGTTAGGAAAGGTAAATGTATTAACATGTCAGTCTAAGGTTCTGATGGATACTTCTGAAGAGCAGAAGTACAGAGCAATGTTTTGTTACACTGTTAATATTGTATGCCAGGACACCCAATTCCAAAATGTTCATAATAGATGCATTTCTACCCTTGAGGATTTAAATACATTTCAGTGCTAAATTTGACTCCATCTGATTACCCCCTTGATATAGGAACCTTTTGCCATAGCATGAATTTATTGACCAAAAACTTCATTGTTTGGGAGAGAGGTGTGTTATTTTCACATCTGAGGTAAGTGACATTTCAGTACAGATAAATTCTAAATATGTGCTGTATTCTCCATCCTGAGCATAAGTCACACCCACTCAGTGGAATCAGTTTAATGCAGCATGTCAGGCTCATTGTCAGATGTCTGTAAAGTCCTGCATTCAGTATCTGTATACGAAGGGTCATTTGTCAATCCCACATTTGGAGTTCTTAATAAAACTGACAAGGAATTAATGTTACAGTGCTCTGTACAAAATGTCTGTTGTTATTACTGTTTTACCATTAGGAATTTGCATGCATCTGAATGCTGATTCTGTCCCAACCACATTACGTTCCTCAGTACAGAGTTTTTTGTCGTGGCACGTTTCTGGTGACTGAAAAACTACTTCCTTGTTTAGTAGAAATATATATAATTTTACTCCTTAAGTAATGGTAACCCAGTACAGATATGTTCTAAGGCACGTGACATATTTAACAATGTGAACAGAAGTCTTATCCAGCCACTCTTAATGAAAACTGAATATGATGCAATGTGATAGAATTTAACTGCTAAATGCCTTTGCCTGGCTTATATATAACAACATCTCAAATTCAAGTTATTAAATATTTCAAGACATTATAGGTGGACATCTGGGTACAAAATGCAGCTTAAGTTTTAAATTCAGCTTTACACTGATATTAGACATACCACATTTCCATTGATGATAAAGCAAAAAACAAAAAAACCTGTAAAGGAAAGAAGTATTTGATTTTGACTTTTGATATAGTGACAGCTCATTACAGATATAACCTTGACACGTGCTGCACAAATCCACCTTGCTCAAAGTCTTTTACCCGCATCTAATGGAAATGGAGCACATTGCAACATGTCTTGCTGCCACTTCTTCCAAATGCCTTTAGAATCTTGTATTTAGTACCTGTGTATAAAAGGCCAAATTTCACTCCCCCTTTGAGAATTCTAAAAAGATGTTTAAGGAAATTGACAAGCTCCGTGGTATAAAAAGGTAAATCCCTAACTGTGGTCTGGATTCAATTAGCAACTGAAATATTAGAGGCTAGCCCGGGGAAGACAAACGGCAGATGTTGGCTGGGCCTACCTTGTGGAAGAGTTCTTTCAGCTTGTACATTTAGAAGTACTGTAATGTCTGTCACTTTCCTGGTACTGTGTACCAATACAGTTGTGAACTGTGCATGTGCCTGGGAATGTAAGCAGTCCTCCTCTGTGAAGTCGACATCGTAGCCATTGTTATAGGGATTTGGCCTTAGTGAGAAAATCCGTAAGCACAACACCAATCACTGCCTAACACTTGCCTGATGTTCTAAGGCGGAAATGAATTAGCCAGTTGGCTATCCCATGTATGGGGCACTGATACATCAGTAATGTAACTGGAGGGGGAGCTAGATGATCATAGACAATGCTTGGGTGGAAAACTTTCAGAAAATTATACTCTGTCCTTTGGGTGCAGAATGCATCTAAAACTGCCATTTTACCATTGGGGTCAACTATAGCTAATTGTTAAATTTGATCCCCATTGCATTGCCTGCACTCCCACACACGTGCAGGGATTTTGATCATGGTGTGTTTCCAGTGGTCGAGCGTTTCCTTGTTCAGAAGAGAAAAACTTTTTTTTTTTGCGCTTTGGATGTAATGACAACTGAATGCAGATATAGTGTGTATATTTTCTGCTTTTCTCCCCCAAAATGATAAATGCCTACCCATTAAATAACATATAATGCAAGATTGCCATTATGGAATATCATTCCTTTATATAAAAAGCATCTCAACACCCCTTTGACTTTTCATAGTAAAAATTTTGGGACATTACACTTGGAAATTGTGCAACTGAATGTTTTATAATTGTCATTCAACCTTTAAGGATTTAAATGCAACGCTGTGCTGAAGTTGACCAAACCACTTTAATGCTGTGTGCTTTGTCAATAGCAGGTTTCCAATGGCAAAAAGAAAAAAAAATGCTCAGAAGAAATATGCTTAAGTCTGGCTTCTGAGGTAATTACGACCTAATAAAGATGCAGTCTGCGCATGTACTGCAGTACCATACCTCTAACAGAAATGGGAGTGTAATATAGCCTGCCAGGCTGTTGTAGTCCATTGCTTATAAAACCATACATTGCTAGAGCACGTAGGTACTGAATGTATTAAAGATTGTCAGTCTGTTCTTGTGGATTAAAATACAGCTCTGATCTGAGCTGACCACCAACAGACTACCCACATCATTTCAGGGAGTTTTGGTCATTGTTTACTTGTGTCAATTCAGTGCACGTGTTCTAGACATGTCCTATATTCCACATTGGCAGTCTGCATTAAGCCTTGGACAAATTCATTAAAGTTTTAACTGGGCAAAAATGGTCAAAGCTTCAGCTGACAAAACCATTGAATAGTGTTTTTATGTAATGGATATGTCCCTTGCAACCTCACCCCCCCTTACAATATTAGCACCATGGACTCGAAACCAAGGAGAGAGTGAAAAAAATCCCATATACTTTGAACAACTCCTTGTGCACAAATGGAAACAAGATTGACAGTGGTCTCCTATGAGAAGAGAAGCCAGGCATTCAAAATCAGTGAATAGAAATATTTAAACTGATACATTTTCCATTGGACTAAGTGTAAGGAAAACACAGCTGTATGTTAAAATTGAGTGTGGTTTCAGAATTCCTATTTGCAATTTTGTGTGCATGTGTGTTTGTTCTTACATGAGGATTTCAGATTCTGGAAGCAATTACTTTTGAATACTAAATTAAGTGGAGCATGTCTTTGGTTTTGCATGTTAGCATTTTCCCCTTTTAGGAAAAAAATGTAGGTTAATATTTGCTGTGAACTAAATCCGAAGACATTTGCAATAGGAATGCTTTGAAATTATAAAAACAATTTGAAAGGTAAAATATGATTTTGTCTGCTTTGTATTTCTGAAATTTTGTTATCATAGTTGCAATTTATTTTGCATGTACACTGTCTCAGTAGAGTATACCTATTCTGATATGGTCAAAAAGCTGTCCATAATTAAAAGCTTTTATTCTCTTAGACCCCCCACCAAGCACACGCACACATTCACATTGCTCCTATCAAGCTAGATCAGCAACATGTGAACTGCAATCAGATAGTGAATGTGTTGGACTGCCATTCTGTTGTTATGGATTTAAATTGCCAAAGATAGCCATTTGCTGACTGTATCTTTAATGTTTGACTGTTATTAGCTAAAGAAGTAATGGCCACAGTAATAAGCTGCAGTATGTTACTCTGAAACATAGGTATTTCCCCTTCCTTATGATCCATATCTACAGTTGTTTAACAGTGATCTGGCAAATTAGTCTGTTCATTGTAAGGATTGGTGTGCATAAAAGAAAGCCACTGGCAAGCATCTGTCTCATCCATAATTACGTGCTATATATATATATATATATATATATATATATATATATATCTGTGTGTGTGTGTGTGTGTGTGTGTATATGCAGGCACACACATACATATTTTAGAGAGTGTGTTTTTTTTTTTTTTTAAGATTTCTTTTACTTTTGGTAGGGATTACTGTTAAAGTAGAGTTGCCGAAATATGAGAATTAGCTGCAAGTAGACTTCTTTCGGGTCATATCTTGTAATTTTCTGGGTTAGTTCAACCTCTAAAATTCCTTTTGAATGAGTACTCTTGACTCTTGCCCTTAAAAGATTTTATTTCCAGTGTTAGTTTTAGCTGCATGCTTTTTCATGATGTGTTCATTTTTGTAATTATTGTAAAATCTCTTAATGTGAAAATGTTAATTAGGAGGAATAGAAATATAAGACTGTTTTGGATAACATATGCTTGGCCAGTTCGGCAGAGAATATCACCCCAGGCGAGAACTAGTGTCAGTCTGTCTTCCAGAATTCTTTTCACATGAAAGACCCGTAAAGTTAAGAGGAAGAAGAAAAAAAATAAATAAATAATCAAGCCCAGAGGAAGTGTGCAGGATATAAGTCATTATCGATCCATCCAGTCCCTCAGAGGTGGGGGGCACGCTTAAAGGAAAGGAGTGATGATGTTTGCCATTCTCCTGCATTTTTTTTTCCTCGTTGTGTGTCAGGATTCAGCATTGTGAGTCGTGACTTTTCAGTAGGAAACCATGGAGGATACAACTAATCAGTGGCTTGGTAAGCCTAATGCCTTTCACACCCCACCCCACCCCCCCAGCGGGTACCAGGCATCCATTCTGTTTCGCCTACTTTCCTTTAAGGGACAGAGAGAATATATGGGGCTAACTTTGCTCCTTCCTCTTTCATAGTAATCCTGACTACCCTTTTTGCTTGTGCCATCAAGAGCCTGAGCTGCTAGTCAAACTAGGTAACCTAGTTCATAGTCGGGCCTTTATCTCTCTACTCCACCAGCTGTCTCTAGGTTTAGCAAGACTGTTACACTTCTGCCACCCTCTCTGTGCTGTAAATTGTTAGACTCATATGACCCATTATCAAGCAACATTCTAAGCAGATTGAGGTCATGGCTGAAGAGGTTCAGAATTAGGTATTACAGAGATAAAGCCACCAGAATCAAGCTAACAGCACAAAGGTTTGGGAAGCACACCATAATGTTTGTGTGTGATGTTTCAGACACTGCAGTCAGTAGCTGCTTCAGGCACTGTTGTTACAAGGCATACTTGTGATTCAGTCCCTTTCTCTAGCTGTGAAGTAAATAACAAATTTTTTGGTTCCTCTTTCTAGAATGTGGGGAAGGGCCATTTGGTCATTTTAATTACTTTCCCTTGATTTTACACTTTACTATATTTTTATGTAAACTTTCACAGAAATCCTTTGTAATACTGTAACTAGCAATATCTGAGTATAAATATTGTAAACTTTTTTGGGGAGCATTTCTCCCCAGGTCTCCGCTGAAAACTGGCTTGGTTTTTAGCCCATTCAGACATTACCTGGTTACCAAATGTAAATAGTTGTTCTTTCGGCTTTTTCCCAGTTAGGGGTCGCCACAGCAGAACTCCAGTCCGCTAATGATTGGCAGTAGATTTTTTTATGGTGCAGAGGTGCCAGCCCGTTGCCCAACCTCCAACGAAGGCACGCCCATTCAGGCATGTCTTTCGAACGCCACTCGACCGCGAGGAGGACATGCAGACTCCACACAGAAGGCGCTCCAGCCAAGAATCGAACGGGAGATCCTCTTGCTGTGAGGGGACAACGCTACCACTGCACCACCACGGATCCCAAATGTAAACAGTAGTAATAATAATAATTCCAGAGTTACCCTGCACAGCAGTGGTCCTTTGGTAGGAGGCAGAAATGGAAAAGTGTGAAGAAGAGCATATCCAGAAAAAGCAGCAGTCCTGAAATAAGAAAAGAGGACAGTAATGCCCTCAAGGATGCAGACAAAAAGGTTCTAAACACACACACACACCTGTCCCCCGTCACCAGACAGTTCAAGTCCTAACTAGTTGTGACTGATTGCCTCATTCCTTACCTCCATCAAGTCTTCTGGATGTGAAAATCTCCTGTTTCAGGAAAAATTGTACCTGTCCTGACTTAGGAACACCAAATGCTGGACATCTCCCAATTGTTCTCCACAAGGAATCATTGCTAGCATAGTTTCTGCTTTTAGACTTCTGTCTCTGTTTTTTGTTTCCTACAACTGTGAGCTAATGGACTTGGTATATAAGTAAGGGGGAAGTGTGAGGGCACTGGTGAAATTGTCCCCTAAAAAAAAAAAACCTCTCTTGCTTATTTCTTCTGATTGAAGCATCAGCTGGTTTTGTTTCTTTCAGCTGAAAATATAGCTGGTCCTTCAGTAAAGTAGAGGGAAGCATGAGTTTTATGCATGTGCATGGTTTATATAAGCAAATACACGTGTACACTGTGTTATAAGGGTTAGAGGTTTACATTTGTTATTCTAATGTTTCTAGGTTTTATTGATGTAGCTGTTGTTGGGTTCTTTATTTAAGAATGTTGTTTGTATGAGTTTTTTTCTTTTATTGAAGTTGATGCTTTAAATAACCAAATGACATAAAATGGAAATGTACATATTTTTGTACAATTCTCATGCATGCACAAGTATTACATAACCGGTTAATCCTCTTCCCTTGATACAAGCAAAATAGCTCAAACTGGAGGCTTTATAATAGCCACTTCTTCAAGAGATTCTTATTCCATTAATCAAATGAGCACCTTGTATATCATACAACATATAGGTCTGTTTACCCCCATTAACTTCCATTTTTGCTTTTTATGAACTTGAACTATATACAAACACTCCCCCAAGCTTCTTCCACTTACTCTCTCCAATTTTACTCGCAATTTCATGCATCCATCACTCAAGATCTCTGTCTGAAGGGCCATTAATCTCCTATCTCAGTAATCTCATGACCAAACCATTCCACAGATTTATCCAAGTTTTACTTCTCCACCTCCAGTCAAGAAATTTCTCTCTCCACTTAGACCATATTCTGAAGTTTCTCTTACTGATATCTGCCCCCCCCCCCCACAAGGATTGCCTTTCCACTATATTCGTTAGGTCAATCACATCCTCCATCTCTGGGGCATCCTCCTTTTTCCACTTTCTGTTGATCGCTTTCATCTCTGTTGTCATTAATAACCCCACTAACATCCTATCTTCTGCTATGGTCTTCTCATATCCTAACAGCAAGAGTTTAAGCGTCAACTCCTTCTCAGATAAAGCCAGCTCTGTTAATGTCCTATTCAAGTCTCAAAAAAAACAAAAAAAACCCTCTAGTTTTCTGTAGTCCTGAAAAAATTTGTCTTTAGGTTTCTCTACAATTTTTCATCTCCAGCATATATCTGCTGCTCCAGCAAACATTTGATTTAATATATGTGGGGTATAAAAATATATGTGGAGACACTGTCATGCAAATATTTAAAACGTATTTGCATTACTTGCATATCTTGGGAGACTTGTCATCTTGTTCCTTTCACTTTCTTCAGTTGTTACTCCTTGTTCTCTTTCCCAGCTATTTTTGTGCTTATCTGAGCTCTTACTGACATTCCCTTTAATGCATTTTCCCCTAACTTTATCAGACTGCCGGTTGTTCTCCCCATATCTTACTATAAATAGGATATTTCCTTCCCCTCTCACTTCTTTGTCCTTCTGTTTCCATCTGTTTTGTACTGCCAAATAATCCCTTTCCAACACATCTCTAAGGTGGAATTCATCTTGTATGGTCTCCAAGCTTTTTACCTGATCACCTATAATAATTTGCAGCCAGTACTTAACCTTGTCCTGCCTCTTCCCCTATCTCCGTAGGCCATTCCTCAACAACATGCCTTTTCACCACCTCCCCTGCCACTATCATCCTTTCCTTCCATCTCCTCCTAACCAGTTTCTGAATCTCCCTGGTCCACTTCAATTTTAAGTCTGCCAAAGGGGCCTTCAGTAATGTAGTTAATATCTCCTTTCATTTTCCATTACTTCTCTCTCTCTCCCCCATGTCATCCTTTTCCAATCTGTGTTATACTCCATGTTGACCAACCTTAAAGTATTAGCAAGTCTGCAGATTATTTTTGAAATCCAGATCTTTAACTCATCTTTTCACTGAGCTCTGTCATCCATTCCCATGCATTCCTCTCTCATCTCCCTATCCCAAATAAAGTCACTACATAACCATTTAATTTTCTTTATTAGCACATTCTCTGGCAGCCACCAGAATGCCTTCCCAATATATGTAGATTGTGACATCACATACATCTGTAGAGCAAAAACTTCCTGGTCCAACTCGAAGTTTGAAGTCTTCCATTTCTACAGTTGCTGTTTAACCTTCCTCTATATCTCCTCATAGCCATACTGGTTTGTCAGTCTGATCTGATTACTACTTCATATACCCCAAATACTTAATCCTTTTTACCAAGAACTCTGCACTGTCTCCCAACTGCCCTCTCTCCTCCATTCTTTTCAGTCTCTGGGCTTTAGTTTTTTTTTTCTCTATTAACTTTGTACCCTGAAACACTCTTAGAGACTCTTTTAATATCTCCCATAACTTCCTTCCATCTGTTAGTCAGCTGTAATTATCAAAATGTCATCCGCATAAGGTGCTGTATTTGTACTTCTACCATGCCAATTGTATCCTAATATTCAAAGACCTTATGTCTGATAATGGTTCTATATACATGGCAAACGGAGGCAACAGTGGGCATCTTGCAGCATTCCTGTTTAAATCGTAAGCTCCTTTGACAGCCTCACTTATATTTTTACTCTAGCAGTGGCTTCCTGATGCATCCTTCTAAATCATCTAAGTCCATCTGCCCAGAAAGGCCCACACTTCTGCCAGCATAAACATACAACCCCATCCCACTTTATGAAAACTTTTTCAGCATTGAGCCAAATCCTCTCCATCTCTTGAGCATCCTGAATAATCTGCACATTTATTAAGTTGTCTGTTGTCCCTCTGTCCTCCTAGAAAGCCTGCTTTGATCATCTTTTATCACTTTTTTTAATATTCTCCCTAAATGTTCATCGTGTTACACTGCTGCAGTCATTACACTTGGGTTATCCTGCTGTCAGGCGGTCCCGCAGTTGGCCAGAGTTCCAAAGTCTTCGTCCGGCGTCAGTTGCTATCGCTTCTTCCCTGACGTCAGTGCGCCAGGGGTATATAAGATGCATCCAACGCCATTTTCTTCAGTCTTTCTTGCCACGCGGTGCCCGAAGCAGAAGCAGTTCGCAAGTGCCGGTTGGCCGACTCCTGAGATTTTCGAAGTCGAATTTCAGATCCGAAGTCTTCAATACAGCTAAGTACCCCGTTGGGGAAACTTTTTTCTTGCCTCAGACCGATGTCAGAAAAAGTTAATAATTGTATTTCTTGTGGGAAGCAAATACCTCATAAGAACTTCCACTCTTACTGTATTCCATGCCTAGGCCCTGATCACGACGTCACTAGTTGTCGGTTTTGTGCTAGATTTAACAAACGCACTATAAAAAGACGTTTTGATTTTGCTTTGCACTACTTTGGACGAAGGTTCAATTATACTATGCCGTCGGATCAACCGACGACCGCAATACCGAAAAAACGCAAGGAGAAGGATAAAGACAGGCATCCATGGTCCAAAACCGATGACAAAACCTCTTCTAGGCCAGTCGCCGGTTCTCAGTGAGGTGCTTTCGCAGCCCCTGACACCCGCTACCTCAGAGCTACAGGCTGCCTTCGACTCCCACGTGGAGACAACTAGGCCTCTGGAAACTCAAGGTATTGGGCCTACGGAATCTAATCCCTCAGATGGGTCCGGAGCCGCTGAGCAGGCATCAGCTTCTACGGGTGTTTTTAGACCTTCACAACTTACCATTAAAAAAACAGCCAAGACAAAAGTACCATTAAAGACAAAGAAACAAGTACAGCATTCTCCTGGACAGTCCTCCATGCCTAAGAAACGTGCTTAAAATGGCCGAAGACCTCATTACTCTAATCAGGGGTTCCCATCCCCCTCCTGAGAAAAGGCCTATGCAGGATACAGACTATGATTCCTCTGATCAGGTTTCCATTTCCACTGATTCCTCTTCAGACCAGGGATACGCTCTACCCCCCTATGAGGACTCTGATGCTGAAGAATCTATCCCTTCAGCCTCTCCTGAGGATTATTCTTTTGGGGAAACTTTACATACCATGAGGGAGCATTTCCATTGGGAAAGTCAGGATTACTCAGAATCCAAGAAAAGGCTCAGGGATTTCCTTTTATTGCCTCAGCACAGGCCCCTGGCTATTCTGCCTGTGCTAGATGTTGTGGATGATGTGTTCTCTGAATCCAGCTTATCTCATGATTCTTTGCCCCCTGCACCAGCCAAGCCAGATAGGTATTATAGAGTCCCTGACTCTCAAGTGTCTTTATAAAAACTCTTCTGCTGATCCAGAAACTATTTCCCAGGGTCCAAAAGGGGTTAAGGCTTCCATTGCAAAAAATCCAGTACCCTCTGACAGAGATTCCAGAGCTTTAGATAGATGGGGGAAGAAAGTATACACTTCTGCAACTTTAGCAGTAAGAGCTTTAAATTGCCAGTTTCACATGCTTAAGTACCAACAATATTTAATGGCTCAGTTAAAACAGAAAATGCTTGCAAGCTCAGAAGCTCCTGATTGTAAAGAAATGCAGGATATATTGCATGCTGTTGAACAGGTGGGAAAACATACTCTGCAATGTGGTTTTGATTCTTTAGAGGCCTTTTGTAGAGCTGCAGTTACAGGTTCTGTGATTCGAAGACATGCTTGGTTAAAAGAACAGAGTTTACCTGATCATGTTAAGGCAAAATTATTGGACGCTCCTTTACAGCATGATACCTTGTTTGGTGTTAAGGCAGAAGAGGTGTTAAAGAAAATGGATGATAAAGCTAAATCTATGCAAACAGTCAAGGATTTCTTACAGGTACAGCCACCTTGATGTAGCAGAAATTGGCCAACAAAGAATTGGTCCTTTCCAGTGTCAGATAGGCCACAGAGAGGCAGATACAGATGCCCAAGAGGCAGACCTCAACCCCAAGGCTCAAACAGACGACAGTGGGGCTCCTCAACCCCAAAAGGAGGTGAGGACAAGTCTCAAGAGGTGAGGACAAGTCTCAACCTTACAGGAAACAGTCACAATGACTTTCCCCTTCGTACACCAAGCACTTCCCTTTTGGAAGACCCCGTAGGGGGAAAACAAGCACTTTTTTCTCAAAACTGGCAAACAATCACCCAAGACAAATGGGTTCTGAATATTGTGTCTCAAGGTTACAGGTTCCACTTTCATACTTTATCAAGGCTGAAAGGAATGCCAGACCTGCCACAAAATCAATGGGCAGAGGCACAAAAACAAATTTCAGCCCTCATGGACATGAGAGCTATTCAAAAAGTACCACAACAGGAACAAGGACAAGGATTTTACTCAAGACTCTTCCTGGTCCCCAGAAAGGACAAGGCCTGGAGGCCCATACTAGACCTTTCAATTCTAAATACCTGGATATTCCGAAATTCAAAATGTTGACATTACAGCAGCTTCTACCCATGCTGGGCAAGAAAGCTTGGCTTGTTACTCTGGACCTCAAAGAGGCATACCTGCATGTCCCTATCAGACAAAATTGCAGAAGATACCTCAGATTCAAAGCTGGTACAATGCACTACCAATTCTCTTCACTGCCCTTTGGCTTATCTACTGCGCCCAGGGTCTCCACAAAGTGCCTGGCACCAGTAATTGCATTTTGCAGACAAAAAGGAATTCTAATATATCCATACCTGGACGACTGCCTCATTCAAGCAGAGACAAAGGACATTCTTCTACAGCATCTGGCGTTTGTAAAAAGGTTGCTAATTTCTCTAGGGTACACAGTAAACGAAAAGAAGTCAAAACTAGTGCCCTCACAACAGATTATATTCCTGGGTGCCAGCTTAAATATAACGGCCCAGATGGCTGACCTCACACCAGACAAACAAGTTCAACTAACTCAATATTTTCAACTACTGGCAAAAAGTCCCATCTCCCTGCAAGAAAAATTCTGCAGGCCCTGGGATTCATGGCATCCTGCATACTACTAATACCATATGCCAGACTGCATATGAGGAAATTACAATGGTGCCTAAAAAGTGTTTGGACTCAACACTCTCACAGTTTAGAAGCAGTAATACCAATGATTCCCTGCCTACAACAGGAGTTTCGATGGTGGGCACAGGCATGTCACCTAAACAAGGATCAGCCTTTTACCCTACCCACAGCTAGGCAGACTCTAACAACAGATGATTCGGATTACGCCTGGGGAGCACACATGGCAGGAAAATGCATTCAGGGCAAGTGGACCACAGACCAGATGCATCTTCACATCAATCAGAAAGAGATGTTGGCTGTTCAAAATGCCCTAACAGCTTTCAAGGACCTTCTGCATCCAGGACAGTTATTATTAAAGACAGACAACTCCACAGTAATGTGGTACATAAACAAGCAAGGGGCCACTCATTCTTATCCCCTATGCAGGCAAGCCATGACCTTGTGGAACACCGCTCTAACTTATCAAGTTCACCTGCAAGCACAATTCCTGCCAGGAAAGAAAAATACTCTGGCAGATGATCTAAGCAGAAATATCATAGACCCTCACGAATGGAAATTGAATCCACAAATCTTCAGCATGGTAACGCAAAAATGGGGATGCCCAGACATAGATCTTTTTGCCTCCCCACTGAATTGCCAATTACAAAAATTCTGCACAAGGGCTTGTCACAAACAAGCATGGAAAGTGGATGCTCTTTTGTTCAGCTGGAAAAACCTTTATGCCTTCCCGCCACTGCCTCTCCTTTCAAAGGTACTCCTAAAAGCCAGACAAGAAAAACCACAGATGATCCTGATTGCTCCAGACTGGCCACACCAGCACTGGTACCCTATCTTAAGGAACTTACCTCAAGGCCCACCATGGATTTTGCCTCAAATTCCACACCTTCTGACTCAACAAAACAATCAGATCCTGCACAGTCGGCTCAAAACCCTAAACCTGGCTGCATGGCAGATTCATTAGTCAAACAGGCAACACCTCTCTCTAAAGCTGTTATGGATGTCATTTTGGAGGCCAGGAGGCCTAGCACCAGGAAAGCTTACTCAGAAAAATGGAAGAGATTCTGCGCCTGGAACCAGGCTCAAAGCCTTGACCCTCTTGTTCCAAACATTCCTCAGATTTTACAATACTTAACTGAGATGCTGGACAGAGGCCTATCCTTCTCATCAATTAAGATCCATGCCTCTGCCATTTCAGCACATTACAACACTGATCCTCTTTTATTCTCTCATCCCTTGCTAAAGCAGTACCTCAGAGGGGCTAAAATCATAAGACCGCCCCGGAGAGCACCAACACCAACTTGGGACCTCAATTTCGTTTTGGAAAAACTAACCCTGCCACCTTTTGAGCCAGCCAATACAGCTGATCTAAAATTTTTATCATGGAAAACAGCTCTGCTCCTGGCAGTAACTTCAGTACAAAGAGTCTCAGAGCTACAGGCATTAATGGCAGTGGAACTTTTTATAATTTTTCATCTGGACAGGGTTTCTTTAAAGACAAACCCTACCTTTATGCCAAAGGTGGTATCTAGTGTGGCTCTTAACCAAACCATCCATTTGCCAACTTTTTATCCAAACCCCCAGAATAAAGGGGAGAAACTTCTGCATTCTTTGGACATACACAGGCAGCTACGCTTCTACTTGGACAAAACAAAAGCTTTCAGGAAAACTGAGCAACTGTTTGTAGCATATGCTGCAGGATCACAGGGCAAGGCTATCTCAAAGCAGACTATATCCAAATGGATAGGACACTGTATTCGTTACTGCTACACACAGCATGGAAAATCAGTCCCAAATAACATTAGGCCACATTCCACCAGGGCAACAGCCACTTCAACAGCCTTTCTCAGAGGAGTACCTACCAAGGAAATTTTGGAGGCTGCAACTTGGAGTTCAGTGCACACCTTTACCAAGCATTACCACCTGCCTCTTTACTTTAAATCCAGAGCAGGATTTGCCACTGCAGTTCTGCAGGGCCTCATAGCCAATCCTAACTCTTTATAGACCAGCCACCCAACCTTAGCTTTGGGATTCTACCCAAGTGTAATGACTGCAGCAGTGTAACACGATGAACATAGTACAGTTTTGAACCATAAATGTAGATGTTCGAGTGTTCACACTGCTGCAGTCCGGGTTTCCCTCCCTCCATCCCCTCTGAACTAGCTGGACTTATCTATGCCTTTCTATCCAGTACAACCTTTGTGGTGTATTTGCTTGTAACTGAAGGTATTGTTTTTATTTTATATGTATATTTTTTATTAGCAATATGTATTGCCTACCTACTTGGGGGCACCTGACATCTGGGGCAAGAAAAACTGAAGAAAATGGCGTCGGATGCATCTTGTATACCCCTGGCACACTGACGTCAGGGAAGAAGCGACAGCAACCGACGCCGGACCAAGACTTTGGAACTCTGGCCGACTGCGGGACCGCCTGACGGCAGGATAACCCAAGTGTAATGACTGCAGCAGTGTGAACACTCTAACATCTACATTTATGGTAAGTACAAAACTGTACTTTTCTCTGTCTGAATCTGCATCAAGCACTTATAATCATGGTTCGAAATTGATATTGGCCTGTAAGAGGACTGACGCATTAGATCTTTCTCTGTTTTATAAATCACAGTGATAACTGCTTCTTTCCAGGAGTCTGGAGGATCCTTCCCATTCAGTATCCCGTTAAACACATTAAGCCACTTATCCATTACTAAATCTGTTTTGAAATCTCAAAACTCATAAGGAGCCCATCATCTCCTGGAGTTTTGCCCTTCGCCATCCTAAGCCAAGCCTTTTCCAGTTCACCTTCCTTATAGAATGTAGCATGCTGCCTTTTTCCTGTGCAGTTAAATTTTCTGTTCTTGGTAACCTCCAACCCCTCTGGCCATTACTCCAGCACATCTACTTGACACACTTCCTTAAACATTTCTTTGTAAAATTCCCCTAAATCCTTCCAAAATCCTTTCTAGATGTGCCTCCACTATCCCCATCCTTCTCTTTGAGTCTTATAAACTTCGCTTTCTACTACCTGTTGCTTCAGTCTCAATGCTAATGCTTTGATGCTTTTCAGGAAAAAACTAAAATTTAATTTCCCCTTTGCTGCCTTTTTCTCCCAGATCCTGTTATCCTCCCATTTTTGTAATCTGTTTAGCTTTTTTTTCTCCCTTTACTTACTTTTAACCCTCCCCTTACTTTTGTCTCATTGAATACATTTTAACTGCCTTAACGGTTCTTGTCTACATCTTGCTATTATCCTTTTTTAATATCCTCGTGTAGACGTTGCTTTACCTCCTCCCATTCTGCTTCATTCTCGTATATTTTTTTCCAGGTTCCTTAGCTATTATCTCTCCTACACAATCTGTCTCTTTGCATATCCAATGTGCAGGGAATTTCCGCTGCCTCTCTAATCTCTCTAACTCCTTTTCCTCCATCCATTGCAATCTTATGCTGACTCCCAAGTGATCTGAAAAAAAAAAAAGTAGTGGTTCAATATTCACATAGCTCACCATGTTAACATACTCAGTTATGTAGCCTGTGTCCAACCTTGATAATAAGATATGGATGTGAGAGTAAAAGGTACATTTCTCACCTCTCCTTTTGTCTGCCCATAAGGACCATACATCCACCATGCCAAGAACTTTCAAGTGGGTCCTCAACAGCCTGTATTCCAGCAGTAGCCTCCTACTGCTGGGATCCCCCTCTGCTTGTTCCTTACTTACTATTATATTCCAGTCCCTATTATCCATCATAGCTGCTTCCTGAGACTTGCTAGCCATTAACATACTTCATTCCTTCACCTTTAAACACACACTGGAATATAAAATGATATGATTGTAAACTTCCTACTATCAATTCCACTCCTTGATAACCTGCCATCCTACATTTCCCATCTTCCAGTCACCCTTGTATTTCCAGGAGCCATATATTTCTCTTCAACAATACTATTCCTTTTTTTTTCCTTTTTCAAATTCTGCCATTCTATACCCACAATCTTCCAGCTTCTTGTGCTGTTTCTGATTTAAGTGGGTCTCCTGTAAGTCTATTATGTCCACTTTTGTTCATCTAATGTAGTTCATAACTTTGTCTCTCTGATGTAGTTTCCCCACCCTATTAATATTCCATGGTCACACTTCAAATGTACTGGACTCCATCTTACCTTATTTCATTGTCATTCTTTGCTCCTATAAAACCTCATAGTCTCCTACCCACTTCCTCCTAGCCATTTCTTCTGCCCATCTTCCATTCTCTCTCTCTGTGTCTTTAATAGGTTCATAGGTTGGTATTGGGCTATCTGCCCGAAGGCATATATTAGCCCAGCCATGTTGTGCGGTATTCACCGCCCCTTTAGTAGTTCCCTAGACCCTTGTACTAGCAGCTAGTACCCTTGGCCCCTATCTAGTAGTGCAGTTGGTGTGATCCCCGGTGTGAACTTTCTGTTACCCGTCCACTCATCAAGGTTTCTCTTGAAGAGTGATAGTGAGGGGCTCTATCTTATGTAGATCGGGACCCTGTTCCATAGTAAGGGAAGTCTCTGCGAAGGGAATCTATCCCTCCAGCATGTTCTATTCATTGTTGTGTTGAGGTTTATATCCCTAGAGCGTGTAGCTCGAGTAGATTTGGTTTTGCTAAGATGGAGCATGTTCAACAATTCTGGGTTGGACATGGCTCTGTACATTAGACAGAGATTGCCTCTGAGAAAGCGGTATGCAACAGAGAGCAGTCTTAGCTTTTTCAATCGTGCTGCATAGGGCAACTGTTTGAGGCCAGTAATCCTCTTGGTTAGGTACCTCTGTGGTCTCTCCAGCTGCTGGAGATGTCTAGCCAGGTACATTCCAATTGGTGCATTGTACTCAATAATGGGTCTGATGAGGGAAGAGTAGAGGGACACCATTACATCCTTAGATCTTGATGCGAACCCTTTTATGATCAGATGAGTCACATAGAAGGATTTTCTAACGACTTTGGCAACATGGTTATCAAAGGAAAGCTGACTATCTACTTGGGTCCCTAGATCCCTTATTTCTTCTTCAGATTTCAGGGGATTACCTCCTATGTTGTAGTTTGCGGGTACTCTGTTTTTTTCCAAAGGGGATTACTACGCATTTTTTTGCATTAAGCTTGAGACCATGGCTTTGACACCATGCATCAGTCTCATTTAGGCCCTTCTGGAGGATCTCCATGTCGGCCGGAGACTCTATTATAGCACCCAGTTTGCAGTCGTCCGCAAACTTAGTCAGCCACAGCCCTTCTGTGCTTGCCTGTACTTCTAAGAAGTATATGCCAAACAGGAGGGGCCCCAGGACAGAGCCCTGAGGCACACCACTCGTTACTGGTCTGGATACGGACATAGATCCCGCTACTCTTACTTTATGGGATCTGTCTGAGAGCCAGTTTGCGATCCATCTTGTGACGTAAGGCTTTATGCCCAGGCTGGTGAGCTTATCAATAATACCTGAATGGGGAATGGTGTCAAATGCTTTAGCAACTGCAAGGTAAGCCGTGTGTACCTCCTTTCCCTAATCTATAGCCTGAGTAACTGTCTCAAAGAAATCCACCAGGTTCAGGAGGCATGATCTGCCCTTGACGAAGCCGAACTGTGTGGGGTCCAGCAACTGGAGGTTCCCAATCTCTCCATTTATGAGTTCCATAATGATTCGCTCCATAGCCTTACAAATCAGACTGGTCAGGCTTATTGGTCAGTAGTTCCCAGGGTCAGTTGTGGCCCCACCCTTGTGTAGCGGGACCACCATTGCCGTGCGCCATTCTATGGGCACATATCCTGTGAAGAGACTGAGACTGAACAGGGTATTAAGATGCGGGGTTAATTCCTTTTGGAGCTCGCGTATGACACAGCCTGGGACACCATCTGGTCCCATGGAGGCAGTGTTTTTAGCTTTAGATAGAGCCTTGTTAACCAACGTATCGGTAATAATTGGACTTGCACAATCCCCTGGAATGGTAATAGGCCCTGTAGGTGGTGAGGAGGGGGAGAAATTTGCACTGAACCTGTCAGCCAAGATGTTGGCAATGTCAGAAGGGTCAGTGTATTTTGTTCCATTTTGTACTAGCTCAGAACAGACCTGAGCGTTGCCATTTAAGGTTTTTGACATAGCCATAGAAGGCCTTATGGCAACTTTCTTTTCAAAATTAGCTTTAGATGACTTGATGAAGGCCCTCAGTTTCTTACTAATGCTGATCAGGGATGATTTTTTCTACTTGAGATTTGGCCTTTTTTTGTTTGTCTCCTTTTATTGTAAAGTTTGCTTATGGCCGGGGTCCACCAAACTGGTTTCTTCTTGCTTGAGGAAGGAGTCTTGGTTTTATTTGGGGTAGCACGGTCCATGCAATCCTGAAGATGCATATAGAGTGCCTTGGTGTAGGATTCCGCATCCTGGATATCATTATCCTTCTGCAAGGGAATAGTGAAGCTTTCCACTTCGGATGCAAGTAGTTTGAAGTTTGCTTTGGAAAGGTTTTTGACTATGGTTTCTTTGACTGGGGGAGGTGGAGGGGTGAAGATGTCCAGGGTTATCAGTTTGTGGTCGGATCTGACCAAGGAGGGAGTGATAACGGGTGTGGTACAATGGGCACCCATATTTGTGATGATTAAATCCAATATGTTGTCCCCTCTAGTGGGTGAACATACTAGTTGTTCAAGGGCATTTGAATTTATAAATTCTATGAATCGCTGAGCATAGGAGTTAGCCTCCAGTCTGGCTGTGTATTTGCATCTCTCACAAGTGTTTGTGTCTAGAGGTAAGAGGAGAGGGTTGTCTGTATACATGAGGCAGTTGAGACATTGCCTCAGGATGACCAATTCCACCAGATGAACTGGAGAGTACACCTGAAGCTGACCTCTGGACATGCTTTGAAGAGTAAATTAAACTTAAGTCCTGCGGACAATCGAGGGTCTTATGCTATATTATAATAGTGCTGTCTAGGAAATTTGGAGAATAATAATAATCTGCTGTATAATCTGTCTAGATGAATACCATCTTTTCCTATCCCCCAAAAAAGCTATGTACATATTTACAAATGAGTCACATGACATTTTCAAGAAAAAAATCTCATATAACAAAAGGTTTGCACTACATCCTTTTTGTTATAACCGTGAGAGTGCTCTTACTAGCATAGATCTCTGCCCGATCAGCAACTAAGTAATCCCTCCCCCTTGCCTACGTCCAGTTGGCCTATACCCCATCATTTTTGTTCCCTCCTGTCTTCATATTGTCTACTTGTTTTTGACATCAGTACAACTTCAGAGGATTTGGAATAAATGAATATACCTCACCTTCTGTTTCTTTTTGTTCACCCTCAAGCAGGCCAATTTCTCCCAGGTTACGCATGACATTTCCAAAAAGTATCAGATCCCCTCCTGTCCTTAGTTCAGTAAACATCGCTTGCCTGCACTACGGGAATTCCCTTAGTTGGAGATTGCTTTGCCTTGTTCATGTTCAGTGTTAATGACAAAAATAAAATGCCATTTCAAGTGGATCTAATTCTCTGCAACAAAATCATCTCCCTCTGCTATAAGTAATACACACCGTTTCCTCTCAATCTAGGCCTTGGCCAAAGTGCACATTCAGTTCCATACCACAACCTTCCCACACCTAACTGATTGATTGGCCTACAGTCCACTCCCCCCGCACACGCACACACACACACACACACACACACACACGCACACACACACACACACACACACACACACACACACTCAATGGAGTAACTACATAAAGACCAAGCTGACGTAATACATTTATTATCTGGAGAAATATAAGCGTTTAGGATGTGATTGTACATTCCTGAGGGAATGTCTTGATAAGCAGATTGTGCCTAAGGGACTTTGTATTGTTAAGTTCCCTAACAATGATATTCAAGGTTCTGAATTTCGCTCTGACCTAATTAAAATTTATGATAAATGTGGATTAAATGTGGTTGATGCTATTATTAAGGAAAATGAAAGAAACTATTAATAATAATATTATTAATGATTTGGTTTTTACCATCGAAACAGAGAAGAAATTGTATTTTGATATTTTTTCAGACATTGAGAATAGGTGTATTAAGAATATGAGGAGGAAAATAACCAAACTGGAAAGGGATTTAAAGGATTACAAGGAAGGTAATGCTTACCTCCCACCCAAGACTTTCAAAAACCCCTGTTGCCCCAGGTTATAAAGGGTACCAGAACCATCAAGTACATCCTTTACACGAAACTGAGAATAGTAGACAGGAGGGGTTTGACAGGGAAGAAGAATGCTTTCCAGTTGAACAGCCGCCCCCTTTAAGGAGGTCGGACAGGATTCGCAACCAGAATCCTGTCCATTACCACAGTTACAACCGCAGGTGGAGTTGGAGGTAATTCCTGACACAAATTCCCATATTGCTCGGCAAGGATCTACTTTCCAATTCAATGGGTATAATATTTTCAATTACACTAACCTGAAACTGACAGTAGCACACTTTGATTTATTTTCTAAGGGTTTCAAGTTCATCCCTATGCGGAAGGCTAGTTTGCCTAAGTTAATAGTGGATGTTAAATTGTTTTTGAGGAAAATGAACTTGGCCCTTATATTCCAGGCACACAAACAAGGTTATTCAGGTAACAATTCTTTAAAGAAAAAAAGTGTTTTCAACCCACCACTACACCCTCAATTGAAGAATTTAGAAAATGTCTTGGAAAGGGAAATAAGGAACACAACAGCTCAGCATAAGATTTTCCCTAACTTAACACAAGAAGAAAGGAAAGTGTTTAATGAGCTCAAGAATAACACTAGCATCAGGATTATGCACCCTGACAAAGGGGGTGGAACGGTTTTGATGGACTTTATTACTTATGAATCTAAGATGAATGATTTATTATATGACACCAACAAATACACTAGAGTTTCCATTAATGAAGTGAATGTATCTTATTCAAAAATCAATTTACTACATAATGATTTACTTTTGGAGGGTTCCATCACCCAGGACAATTTCAACTTTTTGTCTTAACACACACCCCAGAGTTCCCTCGGCTTTTGGTATACCCAGAGTCCACAAAGATCAGGTTGACCCACCTTTACGGATGATTGTTTCCTCGGACGGTTCAGCCACTACATCACTTGCAAAATTTGTGGACGAGAAGTTGAAAAAACTCTCACAACAGGGTGTTACCTCACTAAAAGATTCATGGGATTTTCTAAGGTGTGTTGAATCCCACTTATTTTCCCCAGATTTGGTGTTTGTTACATTGGATGTGGTGGACCTATTTGAGTCCATTCCTCATGATATAGGCCTACAATGGCTAGAAGAGAGCATGAGGGACAGTAAACTTTTTTCTAATGATGACTTTAACAATTGTTTACTTTTCATGGATATCATTCTCAATAATAATTTCATGTTTTCCAAGGAGAATTCTTTAAACAAACCAGAGGAGTGGCTATGGGAGCCAAATGTGCTCCCACCTACGCAAACATTATTTTGTCTAGGTGGGAAGAACTATATGTCCTTGAGAGCCCCTTTGCAACACATTGGTGCCTATATAAAAGATTCTTGGACGATATTGTTATTTTTTGGACAGGTTCTTATGACACCTTTACAGAATTTTTGCAATACATTAAAAGTACCACTACATTTTTGGATTTTACTTACAATTACAATTCGGACGTGCTTACATACTTGGACATTACCCTTACGAAAACCAACCAAGGTTTTTTATCCAACATTTTTCGCAAAGAAACATTTTCTAATTCATATCTTCACTTCAAAATTGCTCATCCTTTTTTTCAGAAAAAGAACCTGGTCAAGGGTCAACTGGTTCAGATCAGTAGGATGACATCTAATGATGTTGATTTTTTTAGTGAAAGTGAAAAAGTTTTAGAAATGTTTAGAGAAAGGGGATATCCCGAAGGCCTATTGCAACAGATGTTGGAGGTAGTGGTTCAGGGGAGACACGATAGATTTTCTCCCATTTTAGGATGTGGTTCTTTCAATACAGTTCCCCCAGCCCCACCAAATAGCGAGGTTGACAATTTTTGTGAAGGTTTTATTTTTGATTATTCAGGGGATTCAGGTGTCATTAGGGAAATTATCACCAAGGAATGGAATAAATTTGTTGAATTTTCTGATTTGGAGATTTTTAAAAACAAAACCTTGAAATTTATTTATAGGAGAGATCAGAATTTTAAACAATTGTTTGAGTTCAATGGGCCTAACAAACCTAAAGGTTCTTCACGAAGGCATGGGACTTTTAAATGTGGAGCATGTTCGCAATGTGCTTACGTAGTTAATCAAACCCACATCACCATACCTTCAAGGGATAGAAATATTGTTAGTGACACCTTCTCTAACTGTAATACTCAAGGAGTTATATACATTGCCACGTGCAAAATTTGCAGCTCCTTCTACGTGGGGAAAACTGAAAGAAAGTTGAAAAACCGCATATATGAGCATTTATATGAAATTAGGAAACAATACAACAAAAATGCATTGTATAGACACACTTTAAAATGTCCTCAAGCGTCTTTTTCTTTTTTTGTCTTGGAAATTGCTCCTAAAGAGATTAGGGGTGGTATGTGGGAAGCCAAATTAGAGTACAAAGAACTTTTTTGGCAAATTGTTTTGGATTCCACTAAATCCCCAGGTCTCAATGATACACTTTCTATCTCTTCAGTTCTTAAGTTTAGGGCAGCTAAATTATGATGTTTTTTATTGTTACCACAAGGGGGCACAGTTATACAATATTTAGTAGCATCAAAGCAACATGGTTTAAACACAAGGAAATGTCATTTTTATACTCTGAATATTTATTTTTGTTTATTGTATTTGTCATATATTAAAAGTGCTTTAATTGTTATTTAGTTTATTTGGAATATGTTATATGTTTTTATCACCAGTGAAGATTTTACTTGTTTTTAATAGTTTGATATTTTTTTTTGAAGTATTGACTTCCATTGGTTAATTGATGATTTTAATTGATCAATTCTGTATAAAAGGCACTTCACTAATGATATTCAGTTTCACTAATGATATTCAGTTTTTCTGAAGACCTAGGTGTACTAGGGTCGAAAACGTATTTAATTTTTGTGGCGTTAATGTTTGTGGATGGTCAGTCCTTTGTGATATTGGATGTTGCCTTGCATTCGCTTTGAATAAAGGAGTTTTATCAGATTTCAGTCCTTTATTTGGATTTCCAAGCAGGCTTTTGTTTTTGGTTTGACGTAATACATTGCCATGCTGTGTTGTCATTCACATTAGCTTGCAAATACACGCTAATCAGCTCAAAATAATCAATACCCTGAAGTTCCAAGATGGTTACACACTGAGTAACGGCTTGTTTCTAGCTGTCCCAGTGTGAAAACAGAAACTGAGCAGAGAAGGCCAGTAGACTTGTTTTTATGGGTGAATTTCAGTAACTGGCTAGTGGGTGTACTGCCTGGATGCCAGGAATAAAGAAATACAGAAGACCTGGAAAAAAAGATCAGTTACAAAAAGTGAGGAAGAAACACTGACTAGAGTGAGTTCTGCAGCTGTTCAGCAAAAAGTAATGCAACCTTCAGACATGACTTCCAATAACCTAAAAGATGATGTAAGGCAACTGCATACAGACCTGGTTAAAATTAGCAAAACATTGATAAGGGTATATTAACACAAACAATAAAAGGCTTAAACAAATGGAAGAAGCTCTAAACAGATATTCAGATGAGATGATAAAGATGCAAAAATCAGAGGTTGAAATGAAGAAAAGGCAGCCTAAATATGAGACTGCTCAGGAAGAGATGTTTAAAAAAATAATATAATTAGAGGAGAGAGCATGTAGGGAAAACTTGAGATTTTCAGCTATACCAGAGAAGCTTGAAGGAACAGACTGCATTAAATTTATGAAAGCACAAATAAGCAACTGGACTGGTATTCCACAGCAGGACTTTAGTAGAACGGGCACATTGTGTGTATGCTCCAAATCTAGCTATAAGAAAGCAACTAGACCTTTAATAGTATGTATGCAATCCTACCAGCAGAAAAAGTTTTTTGTCAAAACTGTGGCAGAAGGACAAAAATACTAAAAGTAGATGAGAGCAGAGTGTTTGTGGAGAATGATTACTCATTGTACACCAGGCAAAAGAGAAGTACATTTGTCCCTCTATTCAGAGAATGTTGAGACGGAGGTGTAAGATTCAAACTCCTATATCCAGCTGTCCTCAAGGTATTCTTCCCTGGAGGGACAAAGACTTTTTTTGATGAAGTGTATGCTAAGGAGGAAATGCAAAAGTTTGTCCAACAAAAACTGAGCTGTGAAATAGGAGGAGATTCGGCTTCCTGCTCCTCTGGTAATAAAGACCACAGAGAGACTGCACGTGTGAAACCTTTTCCAGTATTTCAGTGGAAAATGTTGGAGAGAAGGAATGGAGCATGAGAGCTGACAAGAAGAATCGAGAGTATGTTTGAAGTGAAGCAGAGGCAGGATTTGGGTGATGGAGAAGAACAGTAATAAAATCAGTAACTTAATGTGGGATTACAGTGCAATAATTATTTGCTAAATATGACAGCACAAGAAAATCCAAAAATATTAGTCTTCAAAATTTGTTTGCTGAGTGGGGGACTCAAGTATATGCCCTACTTCATGTCATTTAATGTTTGGAAAAATGCTTTGGGGAGGGGAGAACGCTAACTGTAAATAAAGAAAACTATTTTCTTAATAGTATTGTATCTGTGTTGCATGGTTTTCTTTCCATGCTATTTTTGGGTGTAATAGGGATTGTAAACAGGTGGTGTTTTTTTCTTCTCCCCTCTTCCCTTTTTCTTGTGCGGTTTTGAGAAACAGAGCCAATGTAATTTAAAAAAAAAAAGGAAGCCTGGTTAATAGGGCATGACAGAGTTCAAATTAATGTTATTTTTTTTCATTCTTGCATAGGGCAATGACTGATTAAGGACCTTTGTTTTAAGACAGAGAGCAAGTAAATGAAAAAAGAATATTGAACATTATTATTTTTTTTTCCTAGCACTTGCAAATATGTATGCTAAGTAGCATTTCTGCAGCTGTTCTTGATACCGCCTTGAGACTATCTGATAACGAGAAACTGGAGATAGTCTGGTGGTGGAAGGGGATAGGCTGAGGGAAAAGATGAAAAAAAAAGAAATTTGCTAGGACATGATGTTCCCTGAAAACAATCGGGTTTTCCCAGGTGTTACAGTCTTAAAGATAATACAAAACCAGTTGGACTTGAAGTTAAGTTCTCTACGTTTTTTTTGTTTTTTTTTTAATGCAGTGGGGATCCTAATATAAACAGGTGCTTTTGTTTTTTCTTGTTCACCCTTCTCTCTCTTTTTCAGTTTTGAGAAATGTAGACACTGCATTGAAAAAAAATGATAGAGCAGGGCGGAAGGGTCTGGTTAAGAGAGTATTGCAAAAGAAAAATCAGTGTGCTTTTTCCCATGTGTGCATAGGGAAATGGTGTTATCCATTAATAAGTTCATTGCAAAGCATGTAATTGGAAAATAATATTGAGTATTGTAAGGCTTTTTTTGATGAACAAGGTACCCTTAGCAGTTTTGTGTCTGGTTTGCATGCCAAAGACAATTTGATAAAGAAAAGTGGCTTGGAGAAAATGTTTACTGAAATTGTCAAGTGGTTTCTCAACTGGGAGAGTTATAAAGATATAAAAATAATCAAATCACACTTAATATAGCACAGGCTGTTCCATGCATCTTAGCATGACTAACCTTTTCTATCTGGTTAACTTTAGCCCATCTGTGTAGCTCTCAACTTTGAACTTATGTTATTAGGAAGCAAAAACTTCAATGTTTGAAGATGTACATAGTTTTATGTGTTATTGTAAAGTTCATGGGTTTTAATAGGGTTTTTGGGGTTGTGGTTTGCTCTGTTTGATGGCTTTCAAAAAAACAAAAAGTTGCAGATACTTCTCGTCCTCTTAAAATACTGTTAAACAAAGCCTTCCAGATCTTTACCACTTTTTCCCTCCTAACTTCCAAACCTCCACAGGAATACCATCCACTCAAGTGGATATGACATGAAACAACTGTATAAAAGACCAATCTGCAGGGCAGTATATACACAACATAAAAGCTGGAACTAGACATTTAGCAAAAGAGCAGTTGTGTATAAGTGGTGGTAATAACTATATAAGAAAATGGTAATGTCTTAATCTGAACGGTCTTGCAGATAAATATAAAGAAGAAAGAGTAGTGAACTAAATTAAAAAATGTAGATTGCCAATATCTGTGTACAGGAGACGCACCTAGAAAGAAGTGAACATGTGAATTTGGTAAAGAAAGGTTTTCAGGATTGTTCAGCAGAATATCTGTGGCAAAGGAAAAGAGGAGTGCTTATATTAATTGCAAGAGGAGCTCCAATAGTGATAGAAGAGGAACAACAAGATAATAATGCAAGATGCATAGTACTAAGGGGCTACTGGCTAGGGAGGAGGGTTACACTGGCATGCATTTACATCCCCCTAAAACTGCTATAATGGAGCTTAAGAAAATTCTGGGTGAAATCAGCTTTCAGCATGGAATATTACTTATAGGTGCGGACTGGAATTTGGTTTTCAACAGTGAAAATGTGTCTTTGAGACCTAGAAAGGAAAATATAACAAAGGAGGGTAGATTTTTGAAGAAATTTATGAAAATGTTTGGAATGGAAGGTGTGAATTCAGTACTAGGTGTTTGGAGTGAATTTACATATTACTCTCAAAGATGCAAAAACTGAGCTAGGCTAGATAGATTTTATATCTCACAGGAACATGTGCATTTGATTGAAGGTCTTGAAACGCGCCCAGTAACTATTTCACATCATGCACCAGTAACTAAAATAAAAAACGCAACGTAATGAAACAAAAATGAGACACTGGGGGGCACTTTCCCACCTACCAGTTGAAAAGAGAGGAAATTAAGGAATGGGTTGTGGAATTAATTCAGGAGCTACTAAACAAGATATGGTATCTTCTGAAAACATAGCCGAGTAGTGGGATAAAATTAAAGTAGAGTTTAAAACTAGGGTAGAAATAAAAGAAAGGGAGAGATGGTTAAACAGTAACAAGAATTATTTAGAGGGATTGGCAAATTTATCTCTCAGAACAAGAAAAGGAGCAACTGCAGAACGTTAGACATAAAATAAGGAATTACCTCGATAATATGCATGAGTTTAGAAAGATTGCTGTTAAGCAACTGTTTTTTGATAATAAAACTAGAGCACAAAAACGTCTAGCACAACTCTGGCAACAAAAAGTGGAAAGGGCAGTCACCAAGCTTAGGGAGCCTATAACAAGGAAGATAAAAAGAGACCCTGTAGAAGTATTATAAATATTTCGGAAATTTTTATAAAAATTTGTATAAAGCAGAGAAATATGGAAATCAAGAAAAGGTACAAATGGAGATGTTTGTGGAAGAATTAAATATGCCAAAGTTAGAGACAGATGAGGCTCAATTGCTAACAGTTCCAATATGATGGGATGAGATAAAAATTGCTATGTATAACCAGTCTAAAGGAAAGTCCCCAAGAATAGATGATATTCCTGTGGAGGTTTGGAAGTTGGGAGGGAAAAAGTGGTAAAGATCTGGAAGGCTTTGTTTAACAGTATTTTAAGAGGACGAGAAGTATCAGCATCCTGGAAGAAGGCAGTGGTAACTGTAATACCTAAAAGGGTAAAGATCCATTGAATCCAGCTTCATACAGGCCCATTTCAATTCTAAACCATAATTATAAAGTGTTTATTCTACATTGGCTAAAAGAATGACATAAGTGATACCAAAATTGATAAATATGGATCAGTGTGGTTTTGTGTAGGGGAGGCAACAGTATTAACAGAACATTGATGATCCAGAGGGAAGCAGAATGCAAGAAAGTACCACTTACATTGGTGGGTCTTCATGCAGAGAAAGCATTTGACACAGTAGACTGGGACTGCATGAGCAGGGTAATGGAAGCATTTGCTTTCCATGATACAATTATAAGTTTGATTAGAAGAATATGAGGAATCGGAGGCGTGAATTAAAGTGGGTGGGGTTTTCTCCAATAAATTCTGCTTAAGTAGAGGAACCAGGCAGGGTTGTCCGCTTTCCCCTTGGTTATTTGCATTATATTTAGCACCATTGGCAAAGAAAATAAGGGACTCAGAAATTCAAGGATATAATTGGTATGGTAGTCAGGAAAAGCTTGGCTGTATTTGCAGATATTATTTTATACATGACAAAACCAGAAAGGGGCATTACATTGTTGTGGAACAGTTTAAGAAAGTTTCAAATCTTCTTGTGATACAAAATTAATGAAGCTAAAACAAAGGCAGTAGCGGTAAGTTATGTACCCATACACGACTTTGTCCAACAATATCCATATTTATGGGGACGTGATAAAATTAAGTATTTAGGAGTATGGATTAGAAATTACTCTGATGGCAGCTAAGGATATGTAGGAAGACACTGAACAGAAGATCATACAAAAATTGAGAAACTGAAAGATGTTCATCGTGTTTCACTGTTGCAGTCATTACTCTTGGGTTATCCTGCTGGCAGGCTACCCACAGTCGGCCTGAATTCCAAAGTCTTGGTCCGGCGTCAGTTGCTGTCACCTCTTCCTTGATGTCAGAGCGCCAAGGGAATAAATGATGCAGCCGACGCCATTTTCTTCAGTCTTTCTTGCCACGCAGTGCCCAAAGCAGAAGCAGTTCGCAAGTGCCGGTCAGCTGACTCCTGAGATTTTCGTGTTCGAATTTCAGATCCGAAGTCTTCATTTAAAGCTAAGTACCCCGTTGAGGAAACTTTCTTCTTGTTCCAGACCGATGTCAGAAAAAGTTAATAATTGTATTTCTTGTGGGGAAGCAAATACCTCATAAGGACTTCCATTCTTATTGTATTCCTTGCCTAGGCCCTGATCATGACGTTGCTAATTGCAGGTTTTGTGCTAGATTTAACCAACGCACTATTAAGCGTCGGTACGATTTTGCATTTCATTACTTTGGCCGAAGATTTAATAACACAATGTCGTCTGATAGCCATCCGACTACCGCAATTCACAAGAAACGCAAGGAAAAGGACAGGCATCCGAGGTCCAAAACTGACGACAAGGATTCTTCTAAGCCAGTCGCCGGTTCTCAGTGAGGCGCTTTCGCAGCCCCTGACGCCCGCTACCTCAGAGCCGCAGGACGCATCCGACTCCCACGTGGAGCAGACTAGGCCTCTGGAAACTCAAGGTATTGGACACTTGGAAAATATTCCCTCAGATGGGTCCGGAGCCGCTGAGCAGGCATCGGCTTCTGAGGGTGTTTTCAGGCCTACACAGTTATATATAAAACCGACTACAGCTTCGAAGGCAAAGACTAAAGCACCACTAAAGACAAAGAAACAAGTGCAGCAAGTCCATGGACAGGCCTCCATGCCTAAAAAACAGATGCTGAAAATGTCCGAAGACCTAATTTCTTTGATTAGGGGTTCCCATCCCCCTCCTGATAAGAGGCCTAGGTAAGAGACAGAATATGAATCTTCAGATCAGGTCTCCATTTCCTCTGACTCCTCTTCTGAACAGGAATACTCTCTCCCTCCCTATGAGGATTCCGATGCTGAAGAATCTATCCCTTCAGCCTCCCCTCCTGAGGATTATTCTTTTGGGGAAACCCTGCATACCATGAGGGAGCACTTCCACTGGGAGAGCCAAGATTACTCAGAATCTAAGAAAAGGCTCAGAGACTTTCTTTTACTACCTCAGCACAGGCCTCTTGCTATCCCTCATGTTTTAGACATTGTAGATGTATTTTCAGAGTCCGGCCTGTCTCCTGACTCTTTACCCTCTGCACCTGTTAAGCCAGACAGATACTACAGGGTTCCAGATTCACATAAATTTCTTTATAAAAACCCTGCTGCTGACCCAGAAACTTTCTCTCAGGGTCCCAAAGGGGTCAAGGCTTCCACTGCAAAAAACCCTATTTCCTCTGATAGGGATTCAAGAGCACTGGACAGATGGGGGAAAAAGGTTTACACTTCTGCTACCTTGGCTGTGAGTGCTGTAAATTGTCAATTTCATATGCTTAAATATCAGCAATACTTAATGTCACTGCTTAAACAGAAAATGTTAAATTCTGAATGTGTAGAAAACAAGGAAATGCAGGATTTATTGCATGCAACTGAACAAGTGGGAAAGCATACTTTGCAATGTGGTTTTGATTCTCTGGAGGCCTCTTGCAGGGCCGCTGTTACGGGTTCGGTCATTAGGCGGCATGCTTGGTTAAAGGAACAGAATCTGCCTGATCATGTTAAAGCAAAATTATTAGATGCTCCATTACAGTATGATACTTTGTTTGGTGTTAAAGCAGAAGAGGTGTTGAAGAAAATGAAGGACAAAGCGAAATCTATGCAGACAGTTAAGGATTTCTTACAGGTGCAGCCACCCAGATTTATCTGGAACTGGCCTACAAAGAATTGGTCCTTTCCAGTGTCAGACAGGCCACAAAGAGGCAGATACAGATGCCACAGAGGCAGATCCCAGCCTCAAGGCTCATACAGGCCTAAACAGTGGGGTGCTTCTACCTCCAAAAATGGAGAAGACAAATCACAGCCATACAGGAAACAGTCCCAATGACTTTCCTCTGCCAGCACCAAGCACTTATCTTTTGGCAGCCCCCTTAGGGAGAAAACTAGCACTTTTTTCACAAAATTGGCACATGATCACCCAGGACAAATGGGTCTTGAACATAGTGTCTCAGGGCTACAGGTTCCACTTTCACACCCTGCCAAGGGCAAAAGGTATGCCAGACCTGCCACACAATCAATAGGCAGAGGCACAAAAGCAAGTTTCATCCCTCATGGACATGAGGGCCATTCAGCAAGTACCCCAGCAAGAGCAGGGACAAGGTTTTTACTCGAGACTTTTCTTGGTACCCAGAAAGGACAAAGACTGGAGACCAATACTGGACCTGTCTATTATAAACACATTTCTGGACGTTCCAAAATTCAAAATGTTGACTCTGCAGCAGCTTCTGCCCATGCTGGACAAGAAGGCTTGGCTTGTAACTTTGGACCTAAAAGAGGCATACCTGCATGTCCCAATAAGACAATCTTGCAAAAGATACCTCAGATTCATAGCTGGCTCAATGCACTACCAATTCTCTGCACTGCCCTTTGGCTTATCTACTGCGCCTAGGGTCTTCACAAAATGCCTGGCACCAGTAACTAGTAACTGCATTTTGCAGACAAAGAGGAATTCAAATATATCCTTACTTGGACGACTGCCTTATTCAAGCAGAGAACAAGGACATTCTACTAAAGCATCTGGCGTTTGTAAAAAGATTACTAATTTGCCTAGCGTACACAGTAAACGAAAAGAAATCAAAACTAGTACCCTCTCAAGAGATAATATTCCTGGGTGCAAGCTTAAATACAACTGCCCAGATGGCTTATCTCACGCCAGACAAACAAAGGCAACTGACTTCTTACTTCAAAATGTTGGCAACAAAGACACAGTTATCTGCAAGAAAAATTCTGCAGGCTTTGGGCTTCATGGCATTCTGCTAATTCCATATGCCAGACTGCATATGAGGAAACTACAATGGTATCTAAAAAGTGTTTGGACTCAACATTGCCACAGCCTGGAAACATTAATTACCCTCATTCCCTGCCTGCAACAGGAGTTTAGATGGTGGGCACAGGCCTGTCCCCACAACAAGTGACAGCCATTCACTTTACCCACAGCCAGGCAGACACTAACAACGGATGCATCAGATTATGCCTGGGGGGCCCATATGGCAGGAAAATGTATTTGGGGCACATGGCCCGCAAGCCAGATGCATCTTCATATCAATCAAAAAGAGATGCTAGCTGTATAGAATGCCCTGACAGCTTTCAAGGATCTACTTCATCCAGGATAACTACTGATAAAGACGGACAATAGTACGTTCATGTGGTACATAAATAAGCAAGGAGGCACACATTCCTATCCCCTCTGCAGACAAGCCATGACTTTGTGGGACACAGCATTGACTTATCAAGTTCACCTGCAAGCACAATTCCTGCCAGGAAAGATAAATACTGTGGCAGACAAACTAAGCAGAAACCTCATGGATCCCCACGAGTGGAAACTGGATCCACAAGTCTTCAGCATGATAACAAGGAAATGGGGATGCCCAGACATAGATTTATTTGCCTCCCCTCACAACTGCCAACTACAGAGATTCTGCACAAGGACTTATCACAAGCAAGCATGGAAAGTGGATGCCTTATCCTTCAGCTGGAAAAAAACTAACAGTATATGCCTTTCCTCCACTACCTCTCTTCCCCAAGGTACTCCTAAAGGTCAGACAAGAGAAGCCAAAAATTATACTGATTGCCCCAGACTGGCCACGCCAGCACTGGTACCCAATCCTAAAGAACTTGTCTCAAGGTCCAGCCTGGACATTGCCTCAAATTTCTCACTGACCCAACAAAACAATCAGATCCTGCACAGCCAACTCAGGACCTTAAATCTGGCAGCATGGCGGATAGTGTAGCCATTCACAACACTCCACTCTCCAAAGCTGTGATGTATGTTATTTTGGAGGCCAGGAGGCCCAGTACCAGAAAATCTTATGCAGAAAAATGGAAGAGATTCTGTGCTTGGAACCAGGCACAAGGAATTGACACGTTTGTACCAAATATTCCTCAGATTTTACAATACTTAACTGAGATGGTGGACACAGGCCTATCCTTTTCATCAATTAAGATCCATGCCTCTGCCATTTCAGCCCATTACAATACGGAACAACCTATCTTTTCTCATCCTTTAATAAGGCAGTACCTCAGAGGGGCCAAAAACATAAGACCTCCAAGGACAGCACCAGTACCTGCATGGGACCTCAATTATGTCTTGGAAAAACTCACACTGCCTCCTTTTGAGCCAATATCAACAGCTGTTATAAAATTCTTATCCTGGAAAACAGCTCTGCTCCTAGCAATAACCTCTGCAAGAAGAGTCTCAGAGTTACAGGCACTCATGGCTGTGGAACCTTTTATCATTTTCCATCCAGACAGGGTTTCTCTGAGGACATACCCGACATTTATGCCTAAGGTGGTGTCCAGTGTGGCCCTTAACCAAACCATTCACTTGCCTACCTTTTATCCAAACCCACAGAACAAGGGTGAGAGACTTGTGCATTCTTTGGACATACATAGACAGCTACGCTTCTACTTGGACAGAACTAAAGCTTTCAAAAAGACTGAGCAACTTTTAGTGGCATATGCTGCAGGATCACAAGGAAAGGCTATCTCAAAACAGACTATTTCAAAATGGATAGGCCATTGCATTCGTTTCTGTTGCTCCCAACATGGCAAATCAGTGCCTAAGGGCATTAGGCCACATTTAACCAGAGCAGCAGCCACTTCAGCAGCCTTCCTCAGAGGAGTACCAACCAAAGACATCTTAGAGGTTGCAACTTGGAGTTCAGTGCACACTTTTACAAAGCACTACCACTTACCTTTCTACTCTAAATCAAGAGCAGGCTTTGCCACTGCAGTTCTGCAGGGCCTCATAGCCTCTCCTAATCCTATTTAGCCACAGCCACCCATCCTCAGCTTTGGGATTCAACCTAAGAGTAATGACTGCAACAGTGAAACACTATGAACATAGTACAGTTGTGTACCTACCATAAATGTAGATGTTCGAGTGTATTCACTGTTGCAGTCCAGGTTACCCTCCCACCATCCCCCTTTCTTTAGCTAGGTCTTATCTGTACTTCTCTATTCTATACAACTTATGTGGTGTATTTGCTTGTAGATGAAGGAAATGTTTACTTTAGTGTATGCAAGTTTATTGGCATAATTTTTTTTAGCCTACCCTTTTGTGGGCACCTGACATCTGGGGCAAGAAAAACTGAAGTAAATGGCGTCGGCTGCATCTTTTATACCCTTGGCACTCTGACGTCAGGGAAGAGGCGACAGCAACCGACGCTGGACCAAGACTTTGGAATTCAGGCCGACTGCGGGTAGCCTGCCAGCAGGATAACCCAAGAGTAATGACTGCAACAGTGAATACACTCGAACATCTACATTTATGGTAGGTACACAACTGCACTTTTTGTTGTATGGATATGGATACTAAGATACAAGCCATTAAAATGTTTAGTCCCTTAAGTCTTGTTCACAGGGCAGGCATAATTTTGTCAACCAGAAGAGAAGTTGTGGATAGCAATTAAAAAAGAGTTGAAGGATTTTATCTGGGAAGGGAAGATAAGTCAAGTGGGATAAGCCAGTCCTACCAATAGATCAAGGTGGACTAGGATTACCTAATTTGTGGGGGTATTTTAGAGCAACACAGTTAAGGCTCTTATGCATAGCACAAACAGAAAACTATAATTCAAAGTGGAAAGTAATGATGCTGACACGGGGGGGAGCTCAAAAGATAAGGAGAGATTAGGATTTTGGATACAAGGAGAACAACCAAAATTATACAGAGTATTATATTCATAAAATAGCAGGGAGTATTCTGAGAACCAAACCAGCACGGGAATGTCGAAAAGAGATTTTGCCGATAGGGTTGACTTTTGTCAGGGATAGAGATAGGCAAGAGGAGGCTATAATTTATTGGAGAAAACTGGCAAAGGAACCAAGGTATTGGGAACAAATAACTAGAAAGGGAAAGGTAATAGAATGGGAAGAGGCCAAGAATTTATTTGGACTGCAGGTTAGAGATTGCCTTCCCTATCAAGGATTGGTATCAGAGTAGAGGCAAAGAGAAAGAAATAGGGGGATCCTAAATGAAAGACCAGCACTGGTAGAGTTTTTAATAGAATCTAGAACAGAAGCAGCCATTTAAAAAGGAATAATTAGTAAAGCATATAAAATATTGAATGATAATTTTAAGAATCAATCAGAGGAGCTTAGAAAGGGTTGAGAAGAGAGACTGGATAAGCAATTCAGAGAGACAATGGGGGGTTACATGTACATCTCCCAGATATACAACAAAGTCTAGAAGATTTAGAATCTTTGCCTGGAAGTGTTTACATATGTAATTTTATACCCCAAGTAGACTCCAAAGAATTTTTCCTCAGGTGGATAACAAATGTTGGAGGTGTGACGGGCAAGAAGGAGGTAGCTGGGAACATATTTTTTTGGGAGTGTAATGAGCTGGAAGACTTTTGGGATTACCTGTGGGCCGCTGTGTCGGAGATGCTGGATGAGCAGATTGGACTGACTAGGGAGATGGGTTTTTTGACTTATGCTGCAGAATCGGAATTGCCTAGACATAGTAAAGCCTTGCTCTGAGTCTAATTATGGTGGCTGCCAAAAAAGCAATTACTAGAAAATGGAAATCAAAGTCTAGACCAACTTTACTAGAAGTAGTGAATATAGTAACAGAGATAAAACAACTGGAATTGAGATCTTTAGAAAAGAGAAGCAGCAAACTATGCAGGCAAAAATGAGAATTGTTGGGAACAATATATGCAGAGCGGGAATGAGGTTTAAGAGGCAGGATTTGAATGAGCCATATAATGCTTAACTGACAATGACTGGATGGTTTATAAGTGATGTATAACATTTACAACTACAGTAGTTTCAATGATGTCTGATGTAAACTGCAACTAAAGTGATATCCTTTTGTATGTTTTTCATTTATATAAATGTAAGATTGCCTTTACCACGTGTAAATTTAATAAAGATGTTAGAAAAAAAATAATCAATACCCTCTCCCCTTTACAGAGAGTATTAAAACCACTCATTTAACAAAGAAAAGAAATAAACATGTAAGAATACACTTTCCATCTCTTGAATCTCTCTGTTCTCTCATTACATGTCAGTTCTGTATAGTACATGCACCCCTTTTATATACATAGCTGGTGAGGCTTACCACCACCACTACCTTCGCAAAATCTCCCCACAGTGCGCCATTTACTTGCCAATATACCCTTCTCCACCTCCCCAGTTCAACAATTTAGCATTTTATAAATCAAAAGAAGTAAATTTTAAAGGGCAGGAATAAAAAAAGAATGTCCATCAAACTTTTTTAAGCTATGGAGTAGTCCTCCATCCTGCATATGCTCATTATGTAAATAAGGTAAAAGGAAATGTAATGCAGATAAAGGGTTTAACTGTAGTCAAACCAGCTTGACCAAACATGAACTATTAAATACGGTCTTCAGTCAGTTATCCATGTTTCTCTTCCTTGCTTCTTTTGTAAGATCCACTTTCTCCTTTGTTTTGTTGCTTCATAAATAAAGCGGAAAAAATCCAGAACTTCTTGAATGAGCTGATTGCCCCTCCACATTCTCATGGCCTCTCAATTCTTTTGATTGTTCCTCACTTGGGGCATTCCCCAGATGAAGGTTCACTGGCTTTCTCACAAAGCTCAAAGCCTCTTCAGGATTATTGAAGGTCTTAGACGTTTCTTGTGCAGAATTCCTTAACACTGATGGTTATAAGTCTACTTCAAAGCCCTTTGTCCTTCCAAGCTTTTATCATTGGCAACACTGCTAACCGCTTCCTTCCTGTGTCAAAAGAGAGGTAATGTTTTGTGTAGATATTTGCATTTCCCGCCCTTAGCTTTCTTCCAGCTTGCTAAATTACTCGGAGGATCCTTTCTTTCAACTCATAAGTCTGCAAGCTCACAGTCACTGGCCAAGACCTCTTAATGCTCGCCAAACTGTACAGTATGCAGTCTCAATTTCCATATCACCTATTGGAATGCCTGTCCACTTGGGCAGCAAAGCAGCAATTGCTGTACCACAAGCAGCCCTTTCATAATTTTCTGGCATAATTACAATGTTTAGATTCTTCCTGTGGGCATGATATTCCAACTCAACAGTTTTAGCTTCAAGACAGTTCAGCCTAGCTTCAGCAGAATCGAGATGTGACGGAAGCTCCTTATCAGCCAGACAACTCCTGGATTGCACCCATGTGTTAATTAAGGCCGGTTAACCATTTCTGCTAATTTCTTATCCTGTGCTGAGCAATTCTCAGATAACGTCTCTGACATCTTGCTTTCTAGCAGTACACATTCTTCTTGCTTATTCCCATAGTCTGCCATTGATGCTTTATCTTCCAACATGACTAACTTCGACTACTACTTACATGCTTTCCTTGTCATCAGTACCCTAACTACCTTTCCAGCAACACTTCAGGGTATTTGTTTGGCAAAAGTAACCTTTTTAAATGTAATTTCAGCTATGTTATGGAGATTGGCGGAATTGTTGAAACTTGTGCAGCGCCATACCAGACATTTGATGGTTTGAGTTTGTTTTGTATTGCCTTGCTTATTGGGCTTCAATCGCCCGAATACCATTTTATTGAAACCTGTTTCATTTTATCACTTTGAATGGTAGATACTTGGATCTCTGTCTGTATTTTATATATACTACAAGCTAGGCATGCAGTCTAGGAGCAAAGCAGGATTGGCCACAGCAATATTCTTGGAGATGTCTTCCTTATCATGGGATGTGTGGCCCAGCTAACTCTGGTAACTTTACTACTTTAGTGCTCTTCTCAAGCATAACAAATTGTATTGCAGCAGTGATCTTTATGCCAAACAGTAAAGTTGTGTCACATATTCACCATAACAGTAAGCATTCATATAGACAGCTGAAAGCTCTAGTGGTCTTCCCCCACCAAACCCTTGCAATGCTCTTTGGCTTCTTAGTTTATATGGTGGAGTTCTTGTATGAAAAAAATCCTCCTGTTTCTCTGATGCATTATAACCCTCATCTCTGTGGGGCAAAATCTGACACTGCTAAAACCAGGATCTCATACCAGTTTTGACAGGCAGATTTATCGGTGACACCGTTTTCTTCAGAAAAGAGCTGAAGATGGGGTGGGCTGTCTGTCCTTTTATGTTGAGGTATTGCTAATAGCCTCTTCTACATGCAGAGGAAATCACTATTGTGAGGATGTCCAAAGTTCTGAAAGTCAGGCTGGATGTACAGCTACCTGTGGTTATTTTCCAAGCATAGCGAATGATTCTGCAGATGTGAATGCTTTTCAAATGTTTGTTGTGATGTACGTTTGCAGTATAATACAGTTTGATGTAATATCCTGAGTACTGGTACTGATTCAGTACTGTACATCATATGCCACTGCAGTGGAAGCCTTTGGATATGTCTGAATTAAGAGACACTTGTGCATTAGACTGTATTCCACAGACTTGTAAAGGCAGACTAATTTATTTTTGCTTGCGAATTCTTAGATAAACTCTCCATTTCTTGAGCCGTACTTGGAACGAATGGCAAAGCTAGACCAAAACAAAGTTCGCTACATGGATCTTTTGTGGAGATACTTTGAGAAGAACAAAAGTTTTGGTAGTGCTGCAAGGGTACTGGCCAAACTGGCAGATATGCACAGGTACGTACACTGTGTTCATATTCTTGTAACACCTTTAGGATGTAGCATGGAAACTGAACTACTGGATGATATACTTAGAACAGTAAAGAGAAGGCCTGATTTCAATCTAAAATTTAAGTACTTTTAAGACTGAACTGTCCATCCCTTTTGTAGAGGGTTTCTGTAGCAGTATTTTTAATATTTGGATTTCCACAGGGTAATATTTTTTGCACTGATGCTATGTTTTCTAGCTCCAGCAAGCCAGTGTCTGTGAGACACAGCAGCCATATGAATATCAGAGTCTATCATACCTCTCAACTGTCCATATTTTTGCCTCATATTTTTGGTCTGTTCCCCATAAAATTTGTGGCTGTCTGGCAAATCACTGAGGAATTGAATTCACCAAATGATGACACACATTTGAGCTTCAAAATACATATTCTTCACAAAATGCATGATGTGTCTATTTCTGGGCTTTGTGCCCCTACTCCCCCCACCATTATTTTATGCTTTGTCCATATTTCCGACAGTTAAGAGGTTGTGAGGTGTGAGTTTGTATAGATCAAATTTGTAAGGTGTCGCTTCCATTGGAGACCAGACTATGCAGCAAATAAATTAAAAACAAAATCTATTTTTGTTTACTGATTGCAAACAACTTTTCTTGTGTTCTTGCTGATAGACAAGAGGTTTTATGAAGTAAAATTACTTTTCTATTTAAATGCATTAGTAAGCAAGCTTGTGCTCAACAAATTGTTCCAAACAAATTTCATTCATAATGGGTTTTGTGTTCTTATAATATGAACACTGTGAGAGGGTTAACAAAGTTAAAGTAAGGATAAACCTTTGAAGGTACTTTAGTTTACAGAAACATCTTCACAGATTAGAGGAAAAAGATGCTAAATTTGAGGGTAGAAAGTCAAATAAAAGTATAATCATGGAGGCACACTAGAACAAACATCACATTTCCAAAATCTCCATTTTTCTTCTTTTTTCGGCTTTTTCCCAGTTAGGGGTCACCACAGCAAATCACCTGTCCACTCATGATTGGCAGTGGAGTTTTTACAGTGTCGAGTTGCCAGCCTGGCGCCCAACCTTCCACAGAAGGCACACACACACACACACACACACACACACACACACACACACACACACACACACTCACACCTAGGGCCAATTTAGAGTGTCCATTACACCTACAGCATGTTTTTGTGATGTGGGAGGAACCCGGAGTACCCAGAGGAAACCCACGGGACCACAGGGAGGACATGCAGACTCCGCACAGGAGGCATCCCAGCCAAGGATCGAACCAGAGAGCCTCTTGCTGTGAGGCGGCAGCGCCAACCGCTGCACCACAGCGGCCGCCCCTCTCAGCACCACTGCAGCCGCCCCAAGATCTCCATTTTTCCCTGGATGAAAAAAGTAGTAAAAGAAAATGTTATCAACCAACTTCAAGAAAATTGCCAAATGAGTGTACACATGGAGGGGTCATCTAATCAGTCATTAATGTTTGTAACCTGGAGCTTCAGGCATTTATCCCCACCTTTTATTTGTAATAGCTTTAAGTGTCTAGTTCCAGCTTTTATATTACATGCACACACTGTTTGGCAGGTTGCTCTTTTATACAGTTGTTTCTTGTCATATCCATTTCAGCCCATGTCACATCTTACAAAACTTTTTTTATTGAAACTTTCAAACACAAAAAATGCACTCCCAATACACCTCTAAAACCTATTAACTTAATACTAACACACACAGCTATGCACATCTTCTTTTACCCTCCTAATAGAAGCAAATGTCCCAAACTGACAGCCACACTCACAGACGATGCTGAGATGCATGGTACTGAAGTTCTTCTACTAAGTGCTGTCTGGTTTTGTCTCATCTTTATTGCTGTCCCAGAATGAGAAAACTTCACTTTATAGCATGCAGATTATATCCTACACTGTAAAAATATTACTGTTAAGAACAAAATGTTTTACTTACAGTTGACAATTTTCCAACTCTTCTAAGTGTTCCTCTAAAGATTAATGACATGAAGTAGGGCATATGCCTTAAAGTCCCCTACAAGTTTAACAAAATCAAAAAAGTCCAGTATTTCCAGGTTTTCTTGTTCTGTCATGTTTCACAAATGTAATTACTGCTCTGTAATCCCACATTTATTTGTCAATTTCAGAGTTGCTGGTTTTATTCCTGTTTATCTCCACCTCTCAAACTCGGTCTCTACTTCATTTCCAATGTAGTCTCTGTTCTAGTCCACTCTTGTGCTTTTTTCTGTCTCTCAAGCATTTTACATTGAAACATTGGAAAAGGTTTCACTGGCGGAGTTTTCTGTGGTCTTTATTACCAGAAGAAAAAGAAGCAGAATCTCTTCCTGTTTCACAGCTCATTTTTGTTGGACTAATTTTTATTTCCTCCTTATGTTCTGCATGAAAAAGATGAATCTGATGTCACTCTTTATTTATCCTTGACATATGGAATTTAGTTCTGACTCTCAGAACCAGCTCGACCGTTATAACAGGTTGCGAGAACCAAAAACTCTTGAGCGAAGTCCCTACCCAGAATGCCCCTCTTTAGATTACCTCCAATCTTGTTTGTCGCTCTTTTACTTAAGATTAGTCAGCCAATCTCTCTCTAGAGCCAAGTCTAATTTTATTATTTTTTTGTTATTCCAAATTTACTTAACCTTTTTCTACCTACCCAGTTAACTTTCACCTTCCTTTACACTTTGGTGTTCTTACCTACCATTGCTGGTAGTTTTTCCCTGATTCAGGTGTAGTCAGATTTTTCTTTTGGTGAGTGTACTATTTACCCTTTTACCTCATGGTATCTGTTCTACCATCGTTGGTAGCTCTATCCCTTTTGCCCCTACCTCTTGGTAGTTTCTGATCTACCATTGTTGGTAGCCTTTTTCTCCTCCTTTACTTTCTTCTTCCTTCCGGTGCGTGTGTGTGGCTGTGTGAGTGTCTTTCTGCCATTGATACTTTTTTTTTACCACTCAACATGGCAGATAAAAGTAATGGAACAACTGACGTTAAACAATGTTGTGATTGTGGAAGGAAAATGCCCAATTCTGATGGACTTTCATTGTGTGTTTGTTTGGGTCCGGTGCATTTACAAGATGATTGTACTGTTTGCCAAGCATTTTTTCACCGGGCCCTCATAGAACGAACAAACTCATTTTGAAAGGTCTGATTAAGACATCTTTTGATGAGGCTTTGTCCAGTCATCCTAGGACTTCAAAATTGGATATGTCTTCACCTTCATCTTCCTCTTCCTCTAAAATCGAACTTGGAAAGAAGAGGAGTCTCTTAGTGCTTGCATCCCCCTCAGCTCTGGCACACAAGAGACCTAAATCTTGGGTTCCCACACACACTGCAGAACTGAAGTTAACTGCTAAAAAGTCTATTTAACCGACTTTTTCGGCACCGGTTGTAGTGACCAGCTCTGCACCACAAGTTTCGGTGCTGACTATTTACGTGACTTCCCCTTCATCGGTGCTGTCTGTAATTTTGGGACCGGTTCCTTCCACGGTGCCGTCAGTAACTTTGGAACCAGGATTCATTCCATTTCCCAGGACTAGGTATTTCTTCTCAATAGATCCTTTTGTGGGACACCTTCCAGTCCCCTTTTTAGAGAGGCCAGAATCCCTGCCAGCATTCTCTGTCCATTCCTCTAGAAGTCTGATGGAAGTTGGCATCTTGAGGTTGGTGGATCAGCTCCAAGCGGCTAGGGGTATTTCAACCTCTTCCAAGGTTTCACTCCCTTCTGGAGATGGAATTTTCTCTCCAAGGACTCCACCAGACATTCCTTCTCTAACCTGCACTGGTGTATTAGAGACCACAACTCCGATTTCCCCGGTTCCAGCTGTTCCAGTGCAGACAGCTCTCATGCCTTTGGCTCCATTGTCTGCCCCGAGTTCTTTGGCTCCTTCGAAGCCAATGGACTGCAGGGTCGTAGTTCCACTGCCTCTTTCATGGGCTTTTCCTCTGCTTCGATCTCTATGGTGATCTCCTCGGAGCGAGATAGGACCATAATTCTGATGTTGTCCTTCCCGGTTCTTGGCTGCTATCCCTGTTTGGGGGAGTGGGCCTGCCTTCCAGGTTGTGGAGAGATGTCCTTGGCCTCTGCAGGTTCTCAGCTGCTTCCTTCCCAATCGGAGCATTTTCCCAGGACTCCCTCTTGTCTAGATCTACCACCAACCTCCACGCCTGAACAGCGAGCATAGAAGCTGCAGGATAGCCCTGTACAGGGCCTTAACCTCTTCTGAGTCCTCCACAGAATTTCCCACTTAGGAGGTGCCCCAGAAGAGGACATTTGTGAGGAAACACCTAGATTTCCCAGAGTGATCTGTCACGGAGGACAACGGGCTTCAGTGACAGGGAGGGCCCCCCGGTCACCTCCAGAAGACATCTCCTTTGGAGATTTTCTTGAAATATTAAAGCCAGAGGGGTGGCTAGAAACTCAAAAACCCTCCCTCAGAAGAGTCAGTGTACCTGCAAGCTTTCACTGCTCGCCCATCTACCTCTTGGGTGACTCCTCCTGCTGACGATCTCATTAAGTTGATCGCACAGTGAGCATGGAAGGCCCCTGTCTCTGTAGAACCTATCCATAGGAAACCAGGCAAGGTCCTTTCAGCACCAGAGGACCATCAGCATTGGGCCAAAGGTTTGGCAATAGATGCCATGGTGGTTGCGGCAGCAATGAAGAAGGAACTTGCAGAAGAGAGTTCCATTGTTCATCCCTCTAACCGAGAGTCCAGGGCAATGGACAGGTTCGGGAAGCAGGTGTACGCATCTTTACCCTTTGCCTTACGATTGTTGAACTTCATGGCACACTTCAACAGACTCCAGAGGGATCTGATCAAGGAGCACTCAGATACCCTTGCAGGAGCTGTGTCTGAGGCGGTACAGGATAAAGTACTCTCCCGGCTTGCCATCCTAGAATTTATTTCTAACTCGTCCATAAGGCTTATTGCGCATGCAGCCAAAGGGATGACTAGGGCAGTGGGTTCCAGTGGAGCCATAAAGAGCCATGCCTGGATGCACTTGTGTGAATTTGCGGAGCCATTTAAGTCTTCATTCATCAACACTCCATTTGATGCATCGTCCCTTTTTGGCCCCAAAGTCAGAGATACCTTGGCCAGGTTTGAAAAGGATGGCAAGTCCCTATCTGCTGTATGTGTACATTTATCTGCTCCCCAAGACTCTTATTTCAGGACCCAGAGGAGCTGAAAAATGTGGTTTAAGAAAACTCAAGGGCCTTTCCAGGATATGTGGCAATGACTCACCTTGGGACTGACTGGGAGGGTTGAGAGTGTGGCCTAATGGTTAAGCTGTTTGCCTTACAAACACTAGGTGCAGGGTTTGAGTCTCACAAGGGATAATTAGCTAGGCTTAAAATCGCTCGCAAGGGCAGTTAGTCTAGTACTAATCTATGAACCTATGAACAATGGAAGACACTAACATCGCAGCAAAGGTGGCCCGCAAAATCAGAATTCCTTGATTCGTTCTCGGGGAAAACCTACCAGCAGTCCTGAAGGGCCGCCCAAATGCTTACCTCTGGAAGCAGTTGAGGGAAGACTATGCTTGCACCTGCTAGCCTGGCAGCAAATAACCACATATACTTGGGTGCTAAGGATCATTGGCATAGGATAGTACATTCCCTTTATTCTCACTCCAAAAACAGGAATAACAATCCCTGATGCCCCACCTAATCAGAGGGATCAGGCAGCTCTGGAAAATCAAAAGCTGCTAGAAAAGAGTCATCCAAGAAGTTCTGCCAGATCAGATAGGATCCGGGTTTTACTCGAGGTTCTTTTTGTTGCCAAAAAAGAGAGGGGACTGGAGACCAATTTTGGATATCAGCCTTTTGAACAAGCTTGTTCAGCAGACAAAATTTCGGATGGTCACGGTTCAGTCTATTCTCCTCTTCTTAGAGAAGGACAATTAGATGCGCTCTGTAGACCTCCAGGACTTGTATTACCACATAAAAATGGACAAGTGCTTCCAGCTGGGAGACTGTCACTATCAGTTCAGAGCTCTACACTTTGGTCTTACTACAGCCCCCTGGATGTTCACCAAGTGTATGGCTCACTTGAGACTGCAAGGATTCAGTGGGTTTCCATATTTAGATGACTGACTCATCACCGCTCCCACCAGGCATATACTAGGACAGATGAAAGCTTTTGTTCTACATACTTGTGCTTGTCTAAGTATAACAGTGAATCTTACCAAATCCCAACTAAGTCTGACTCAGCAGTTAGAGTTTATAGGAGCCTAACTGAATACAACCTCTTGCATAGCTTCCCTTCCTCTTCACAGACTGCAGAAGATAAGGTCCCAGGTGGAAGTTATTCTGTCTGACAGTGTACATGCTCTATTAGATCTACAAGCTTTAGGATCCATGGCAGTGGGCGTCATGCTGGTTCCACTAGCTAAATTTCAGATGAAACTTCTGCAGGGCTTCTAGCCTCCCAATGGTCCATCCTCACTCATCCCTTATTGCATCTCATC